>NC_045453.1:47029839-47048488 GCF_002776525.5 Piliocolobus tephrosceles | reverse complement strand
AAATAAATAAATAAATAAATAAATAAATAAATAAATAAATAAATAAATAAAATTCTCTCTCCTGTGGCCCCTCTTCAACTACTGTTCCAGGCTTTTAGAGCAGAACCCCTCAAAAGATGTGTCTTTGTTATCTCTCCACTTCCTCACAGCCATTCTCTCTCAAACCCACAAGTCTACTGCAAAACACACTTGTTAAAGTCAATGCTAAAGTCAGCGATGAGTTCCATTCTACCAAATACACTGGTCAGTTTCCTGATCGGTATATGCATCTTAGTATGCACTGCAGCAGCATTTGACATAATGGTCACATCTTCCTTTCTGAAACACCTTGTTCGGTTGCCCTTGGATATCCTTCACTCTTATTTTCTCTACTTTACTAGCTCCTTCCTCCTACTCTCTTTTTCTGGTTCCTTTTGAACATTGACATTTTCCAGGGCTCAGTTCTTGGACCCTTTTTCTTCTCTGTCTCCACTTAATGTCTTTAGGTGACATTAACCACATCTGTTCCACTTTATGGTTTATTTGCTGAGGAGTCCAGCTCCTACCTTATCCCTGTGTTCCAGACTCATTCATGCACTTTTGTGTTTAGTGTTTTTGCTTGGAAATCTAATAGGTATCATAAGCATAACATGTCCAAAAAGAACTATGAGTGTCACCCAAAATTCACTGTTCCCCATTTTCTTCTTAAAAATTAGTATTCCCATTAACTTAGTTGCTCAGAGCCTAAAACCTTAGCTTTATGCTTTACTTCTCTCCCTCTATCTCTTCTGTTTTTCTCACCTTCTCTCCCTCTCTCTTGCTGTCTTATTCTCCACATCCACTCCATTAACAAATCTTGCTGACTCTACCTTCAGATATATCAATTTAAAATTGTTTATTGTTTGTCTACTCCACTAGAACATAAGCTCCCAGAGGCCAGGAGCTTTTTGTCTTATTTGCTACTGTGTCTCCAAGCATTTAGAATGAGTATTGGCAGACTATGACCCATCAGCCAAACCCAGGCTTTCACTGAATGGTTTTTACATCTTTATATGGTTAAAACATTTTAAAAAATAAAATTTTGTAATAAAAGAAAATTAAATGAAATTCAAATTTCTGTATCCAGAAATAAAGTTTTATTGGAACACAGTCATATTCATTTGTTTACATGTTGTCCATAGCTATTTTGTCATTACAACAGCTGAGTTGAGTAGTTCTGACAGCCATTTCTACCCTGGATTAACATTCCTTCATAGAAGCGGAAGCCTAACTTTATTTTTTCTGCTAGTTCCAACAATGAATTCAGAACTGAGTCTTGTATCTCTGAACCACACGGCTATTCTTGAACCAACCCCTGATGAAGGGTTAGACCACAGTTAGTTGTATAAATCTGGGTCCATGTCCATCTCTGAAGCTTGGAAAAGGGAGAAGGATTAACACTCTCTATATCATATGGGCTTAATATGGAAGAGAGGCAGTTTCCCAAGGAAACTTGACATGCTATAACCAAGAGGGGTGAGTAGAAACCACCCCTCTGATAGGAAAAACAAAACACTTGTTTTCTTCATGGCCCTTCTTGTTCTTTTAAATATGGCATATTCCAAAACTCTTAATCCTACCAGGAATTAAATTTTTTTGTTACTGAGTCTTACATACTCAGTTTACTAGAATGTAATACCTGGTACCTTAAACCATCTGTGTCTTCGATCGGATCTTTGTTTTCTAAACTCTATGGACTCCAAACATATTGAAGCTAATTGTGCTGGAATGGAACATAGTCCAGGAGGTATGGAAATGGAGGTCATGCCTGGGAGGTGCGGACCAATTTATAGATGTCCTAGGCAGGAGCCAGGCTACCGGTACCACATGTACAATCAGCTTCTTGGCAACGACAGAATGAGATCTCTGCATGTTGTGCCTCATTCCAGCTCTCTTTCCTCGTTGTGGGAATTAAGGACCACCCAGCCAGAGTGGGAGGTTATCTGCTACAAGGCCTTACTAATTTATCAGACAAACCAATTCAAGGTATCAGAATTCATGAAGAAGAGGAGAAGACAGATTTCTGACTAAACCATGGATCTGAATCTCCCCGTTAACAAAGGGAAGCCATTGGAGATCATTAAAAAACAAACAAAAACATTTTTATGGTCAGACTGTGTTTTAGCAAGCTTATTGGTGTCAGTTTGGAGGCTCTGTCATAGAGGGAAAAGATAGTATAGAACAGATTGTGGCCATTGGTAATTCTCCTAACTCAATAACTTCTTAGTCTCCTATTCTTGAAGTCATGGAGAAATCCTTGAGTCAGTGAAATGTTCTTTTATCACAATGTCACATTGCAGGAGGGTTTTTATTTTGTTGTTTTTTTGTTTGTTTGTTTTCTAAGCTGAAGATAGAACTGTTTTGGAAATCATAGAAACATATCTGCAACATGCAAGATGTTATTTCTGCATTGATCATTTTAATTCAAGAAATTAGTTTGGGAATTAGACTTCTATAGTCTTGTGATTTACCCTTTTGAAATTAATGAAGATTTACAATTTTGAATTCCTCTTTGCTAGCATTTTTCCTTTGAATAGAAATGCTTTGTTCATAATTGTGACATTTCTTTTCTGTTCGTATTCTCTCACTGAGAATTCTCTTTGATAGGGTGGATTTTCTACAATAGAAATAACTTCTTTGTGCAACTAAAAAAAAGCCAAATGCCAAAGGGTAAAAAATAAGTTTTTGTGTTTATAAGATTGTTAATTGTAGATGTAAAATTATGTTATTTCTGATGTCCCATCCAATTGTGGCAGAAGCCTGAAGTTTTGTTCACCCTGAGATCTCTTATTATATACCTTTTCTGGGGAGAAGTCTAGCTCACAGAGAATCCCCAGTGTAAGGGCTGTGATGTTATTTTAAACATTTCATTAGTTTAAAACTGTCATTTAACAGTGGCCTCTAGTTCTACCAGTGGACCTCCTTGTGGGTTTCTGACAAAGGTCACTGTCAGTGGTCCTTGTCCACACCTAATTGTTAGGACTTTCTGAGAATAAAGACTGCTGCTTCACATCTATATTTCCAGCTTTGTGAATCTCTGGGGTTGGCCAGCTCTCACCTAGAATCATACAAGGAAAGGGATTCTGCAAGACATAGTCCCAGCTTAACCAAGCTGACACACACCCTATTTTCTTCTTTCACTAAAAACAATCATTTCCTATTTTATTCTTTAAACAAAGGACTATTCAACAATGCTATTAGTTTTCAGCAAACTTAATTATGCCTAAAAGTAAATGATATTCTTCCCTTAGGGGTTGCTTATTTGTCACGACTTGCCCCTGGCAAGTCTGCATCTTGTCAACTGGCAGTTTGTACTCTTGTCTTCTTTTTCTCTTGCCTTTAAATAGGAATTATAATCAGTTTTTTCTTCCTCCACATTAGCAAGAAAATATATTTTACTTGATTTTCTTAGAAAATTCTAGGCTGGCATGTAAAATGTGATGTTCGGTATTAGAGCAAAGCATTTTAGCACAATGAAATGCCATCTTTAATCAAGGCGCATGTGCTAGGCAATGGTTTCTCCAAGGTTTCTGTTACAGGAAATCATACATCATGGGTGGCTAGAGGAGAGGCATCACTGTCTGTAGAAGTCATTGGAGCAGAAACAATCAGATTTATTTCATATTCTTCCTTTGACTATTCAAACATAGACCACCAGATTTATGAAATCCTATGTTCTGTATCTTCCTTTCCTCTGATTTCATTTATTTGACCCACAGCACAAAATGAGATGGAGAAAACAAAGGCCATTAAATTCAACATCATTATAGGTGGTGCAAGGGGAACCTTGGATTCTCATGAGCACATTCTCCACAAGTAGAAACCTTAAGAAGCAACACTAGTTTTTTGTTTGTTTGTGTGTTTGTTTTTAGATAAAGTTTTGCTCTTTTTGCCCATACTGGAGTGCGGTGGTGCAATCCGGACTCACTGCAACCTCCGCCTCCCGGGTTCAAGTGATTCTCCTGCCCCAGCTTCCGAAGTAGCTAGAATTACAGGTGCGCACCACAGCTAAATTTTGTATTTTTAATAGAGATGGGGTTTCACCATGTTGGCCATGCTGGTCTTGAACTCCCGACCTCAGGTGATCTGCCCACCTCAGCATCCCAAAGTGCTGGGATTACAGGCGTGAGCCACCACACCCAGCCAACTAGTATTTTTGTTTGTTTGTTTTTCTGTTTTTTTTTTTGTTTTTGTTTTTGTTTTTGTTTTTTTTACCAGCTCTCTTGCTTTTCCTCTTCAACATAAGATCACCATGGCCTTGTGGAGCAGAGTCTTGGCTGACCCACAGCCACCAACCTACAACATGCGTGAGAAAGAAGTCAAGGCTATTTTTATTTTGTAAGTCATTGAAATGTGGAGTCTATCACGGTAAAAGCTAATTAATATGGAAGGTAGAAATAAATTGCACTAAATTGCTGACAGTGACTGTTTCTGTCATGTTGGGATTAAAGGTTACTGTGATTTTTCTTACTTTGTTTGTATTTTCCCTGTTACTGTATTATGAATAATTTTAAATGTGGAAAAAAGTTATTTTTTTTCTTTTAAGCATACATTTAGTTCTTCCTTGGCAACAGACGTTTGAAATAAATTTGAAATGTAATTAAATTTGGACGATTCTTGAACAAAGGTGTTTGCCATACTCAGGACAAACTTGTAATGCTGCATTAAAACATATATATCCTTCGAATTGACCTACAGATTCAATGCAATACTTTTCAAAATCCTGCTGGCTTTGCAGAAATTGATAAGCTAATCCTAAAATTCATATGGAAACTCAAGGGACCCAGAATAGCTTAAAACAATCTTGAGAAAGAAGAAAAAAGTTGTAGGACTCACACTTCCTGATCTCAAAGTTACAGTAATCAAGGTAGTGTGGTACTAACATAGAATCAAAATATAAATCAATAGAATATAATTGAGATTCCCTGAGTAAACCTTCACTTAATGGTACACTGTTTTTCAACAAGAGTGCCAAAACAGTTCAACAGAGGAAAGAATGCTGCTGGAATGACTGGGTATCCTCAAGGAAAAGAATGAAGTTGGACCCCCTATCTCATATCATATACAAAAATTAACACAAAATGAATTAAAGACCTAAATGTAAGAGCCAAAACTATAAAACTGGATTAGAAGAATATCTAGGGATGCATTGTCATGACCTTGCTTTAAGGCAATAGTTTCTTGGATATGAAACAACAAGCAAAAGCAATAAAAGAAAAAAACATAGATAAATTGAACTTCATCAAAATTAAAAACTTTTGTGCTTCACAGGACACAAGAAAGTGAAGAGCTGGCCCACAGAAGGGGAGAAAATATTTGAAAATGATATGCATAATAAGAGTCTTATACCTAGAATACATAAAGAACTTTTACAAATCAATAATAGAAAGACCATGAGCTCAGTTTAATCATGATGGGGACATGGATAGTAAGATGTAAGTATATACAAGGAAAAACTGACATGTCTTTAGGAAGTTGGATACCTATTAAAAGGACTAGCACAATACTGATATATCCCTCATTGTATTTACACATATTTGCTCTTAATAAAGCTGAGATAAATGAATGAATCGATGAATTTTAACACATTCTTCCCCAAACAACCTCTTTTGTATCCTGTGAATCACAGTCTCCCTATTTATGGCTCATTGGTTCCTGGTTTGGAAATGTGATATTTTTATTGATTCCTTTGGTCTACACGGATCACCACTTTTCAATATATTAGAATATTGCAAATATCACACCACTAACATGATTCAAAACAAACTCCTATGTAGCGAGTCAATAATATATTCACAGCATTATATTGGACCTTGCAGAATTTAAAGATGAATAACACACACACATACACACATAGATTTTTCCTTGAAGGAATGTTTAGTTCACAGAATCCATTCCTCAAGCCACCCGTATCAACATTGCTTGAAACTTAACAAGTGAATTCTCAGGACCCACCCACCCACCAACCAGATCTACCGAATCAGAACCTCGCTCTGGTGAGGTGAGGTTGAGGGAGCAATACACGTCCCACGTCCTGATAAGTCCTCCAGGTGATTCTGATGCATGCTAACATCTGAGAACCACAGGGTTAAGAGATGAAGAATTAAAAAAAAAATTTGAAGCTCATATACTACAAGACAGAATATGGTAAATGGCCTAAAATATGTACTAAGTATTGCATTTAGTGGCTAACTTGCGAATTGTAACTAGTTTTAAAAATGATTTGCTATTGAATACACACTATGTATGTGTCTTTTGCTAAGTTTCATGAAAAGTATTTTGTTTTGAATATAATTTCTTCCCATCTCTAGAATAGAGCAGTGATTATGAACTAAGCTGGGAAGAAGGAGGATTAGCAGAATCAACTAAGCGTCTTTATCAGATTACCTGAGTCTCCATCTACTCTGGCCCCAATCCCCTGTTGAAAACCACAGTTCTAGAGGGTCACAATGGAGAACCTTAAATATTTAGAATGTTACTTTGATCAGATTATTTTTGGATACCAGCTAATCCAGTTATCATAATTTTGATTATTTGTTTCACCTACACTTTAGTCTGTTCACTAACATTTGATTGCTGCTATGAGTCTTTAATTTAAAACAAACACACGAAATATCTTGTAGGGCTTATGGAAGAGGTGAAATCAGAGTGAAGTGACTGTCAAGTTTTCCTTCTAACTGTGTCACACACTAGTATAACGTTGTACAGTTCACTTAACATTTCTGATAAGAGGCTTAATTTCATTATCTCTAATATTAGTTGAAGAACCCTAGCTTACTTTACAGGATATTGAGAGGATTAAAGGAGATGACATTTGTGAGGTTATAGAGCACATATTAGGCCCTTTAAGATTAGCAGTGATGATCCTTCCATATTTTTCTAGAGATATCCTTCTCCTGAATTCCTGACCTGTCAGTGGATATCCATAATGTAGAAAATATTTCCAAAATTTTTTTTACTCTTTCATACCATAATTGTAGGGAAAATCTATTTAATTATCTATACCAATACCTATCTATCATCTATTTATCTATCTTTATTATCTCTCTTATGTATCCTTCTATTTCTCTCTCAATTATCTATCAGTTAAATGCAAGCAGACACTTTTATATTGAGAATGTATAGCTATGTGGACTCTCTTCAATTAACAGAATTAAATTAATATTGACAGGCTTAAAGACAACTCAAATAACTGAGGAAATATTAACAAAAAAGAATGGCTAAGGAAAGGGAACAATTTGCCTTACCAAATATTAAAACTTGTTTCAAAGCTACTGCAATCTAAAGACCATGGTATTAGCAAACTAATACACAAATCAGGAGAACAAAATAGAGAATTCAGGCATAGACCCAAGTTTGCATGGAAATATAATATATAATGAAAGACCTTTCAATTAACTGGGGTAAGAACGTTTTGTTTAATAAATGGAGCTGACAGAATAAACTATCCATTTGGAAAGAGAGCCAAGCTATGTCTTGCCTTATATCAGAGATGGATTAAATACCTAAATTGTAATGGATTAAATATTTAAATGTAAAACATAAAAGTAAAACTTGGACTATTTGTTTAACTTTGCGGTAGGAGAGGATTTATTAAGAAAGACATTGATTAAAAAGGTGTGATACATATTTGACTGTTTAAAAATTAAAATTTTTCATGGCAAATGTCAGTATAAACAAAATTAAAAGACAAGTAATAGAGTGGGAAAAATATGTTACCAGTTTGAAAGAATTAGTCTGTAGTATAGAAAAAGTTCTCACAAATTTATAAAAACATGACCAAGAATATCTTGTCTAGGTAATACACAGAAGAAAAAGAATTTAAATGGTCAATAAACATATAAAGGTATGTTTAACCTTTCTAGTAAAGCAAATTCAAATAAAAACAATAATGAAATCGTGTTCTTCATTCATAAATTGGGAAAAATTAAAATATTGATTTTTTTTCACAGGCTAGGTAACATGTAGGGAAATGATCATCACTATGCATTTTTAAAGGGAAAGTGAATTGTTTTAAAAAATTGCAAATTAATCAAATAATAGTAAAAATAATGCCAGTGCTCATTTGCATAGCTCTCACACTTTGGAGAATTTATCCTACAGAAATCAGGCTGCAGTATATGAGGATCAAAATACAAGCTTGCCTCTTTTGGCATCATATATAATGGCAATAACCTGGAAACAATCTGAGTGTCTTTTGGTAAGAGAATGGCTCAATCAATTATTGGACATCCATCCTATGGATTATGGTTAGGCTGTCCAAGGCAATGAAATAGATCAGTATGTGCTGACTCGAAAGAATAGCCATTATATATACTATTATATATGTTTATTATATATATAGTGTGTGTGTGTGTGTTGCTTTAAAATCAGGCGAAGCTACTGAGAAATGTGAGGTTATTTCATATTTGTGAAAAAACTAACTGCTGAATATGTGTATAGATGTATCTATGAATCGATGAAAAAGGAAGAAAAAGTGAGAGGATACAAATAAGGAAATGAACATCACTTATACATTTACATTGGGGACTTGACTGGAAGAGAGTTGATGGGGATAATGAATTTTTTGATTAGACATCTTTGATTTGTTTCATATGTCCTAAGTATATAATAACTCTGTAACTTAAAAATAAAATAAAGACAGGACTCAGATTAGGTGCAATCTTCTATTTACGTGCATAGTACAGGTCTGGAAGGGCTATGCCAAATTGCCAATTTTAGAATCTCTTAGGAGGAGAGTGGTATTAGGAAAAGAGGGTAAAAGATAGTAGGCTTTTTCTTGTACATATTTCTGTATTTATTAATGACTATTATTTTACAATGAGTACATATTCATGTATTACTCATGTGACTTAAAAATAAATAATTGTTTTCACCCAAGCTTTAAATAATTGTTTACACCCAAGCAGTAGAGTAAGACAGTTTTTTTTTTTTTTTTTTTTCTCGCTTCCATAGACAACAGTTATTGGCACAAACAGTAGCAAGCATAATGGTTGTAATTTGGTTGAAGAGGATAATCATGTATTAGCTTAAGTAAGATGTAATGCTTTGCAAAGATCTGTCATCCTATGAAAGTATTGACTTAGAGTAGTCCCAACTAGGAAATACAAGGCATAATCCACAGATTCTTGTGAATTCAGCTGTATTATCTCTTATAGCTCCTATAAACCTTAACACTAATTAAGGATCTTTATGAGGTTTTTAGCTAGAGGGATGGGAGAAGGGGTGTCTTTATCCCCACTTAGGCAGAAGAAACGTTTTAAAGTGGAAAATGAGCAATTGATGGTTGCCTTGCCAAGTATAATTAAGAAAATTCAACAGCACTGATTGTACCAAGTTCTGGAAGTAAAATCTGCCAGAGGCTGAGATTTGGCCTTTATATAACTAATACTGTAAACTCAACATGTCGAGTCTTTTATCTGATTTTAATTCTTGGAATAAGCTATAATCTCTCATGTATATCTTAGTGTATTTTATGCCCATGGCCCAAAGCAAAAGGTCTCCTTTTGCCTCCCTCCCTCCTATGTTATCTGGGACCTTGGTGTTAACTCCGTCACGCTGTCTCCCTCCCTTTGCCGTTGAGTCCTGCTGCCACACTGAAGGCCTGCCTTCTTCTCAGCTGTTCACTAACTTCTTTTACTGCCCAATTTGCTGGTTGTGATTTCTTATTTTTTTTTTTCAAGGGCATTGAGAGACTTAGAAAAGCTTCTAGGACCCAGAGAAGGAAGCTGTAGTGGCTAAACTTCACAGACATCGTGATTGGCAAGAAGTATCAGGCTCATGGGAAGTTCTTGCCTTCAGGGATATAGGAGTTTTCTTGCAAATGTAAGCCCTGAATAGTTCGAAAAACTATGTAACCATATGAAACAAGAGCATAAGCCATGTATGATAGGACCCTGTAGGATCAGCTTTCAGAGGAGTAGTTTAGATCAGTGTGTGCTGAGACGTTTGAGAGAGAATAAATCACACAGGATTTGGTCTGTTGCACTGGTGGAGAAAATTAGGAGATACTATTTACGTATAAATTCTCAAAGATATATGTTGACCTGATACAGGAGTATTATATGCTAGAGACATAGAATATCACTTTAGATAGATAAATATACATACATATATATATGAGGGCAGGAATGAATTGTTCAATGATATTGGTGATAGGTTTAGGGTTAAGAATGCTAATTAACTTATTTTTGCCATACACTGGATGCAACTATCTCTTCCATCCATGGCACTACACTCTTGTTTGATATAATTTATCTTTCCCAAAGATGGTGATCATTGTCTTTGCTATTCAGCCCAATGCACTGAAATATTGTTTGCCCAGAGCCTATATTTTCTTCTACCTTCCTCACTGATTATAAGAACAAAAGGTACACTACAAATCTAATTGCATGCAATTGGCCTCTTTATGAGCCACTGAAATGTGGCACAAACACATTTACCGAGAACTATAATTTTAAAAATTAAGTCCATCTGGGTGAAGAAGAAGAGAGGTAGAATTATATGCATGATTGGGACTGAAAGAGCTGTTCAAAGTTTGGTGATGAGTGGGCAAACTCAGGAGAGCTGAGTACCCTTGGTAAGTTAAAAAAGTTAGTCAGTATTCAAGAGACTAGGAAGAACATGAAAGAAGACCATGCAGCAGAATAAACAGTGAGATAAACTGAGTTTTGGAGACATAGAAATGTCCTTGGAACCCAGGAATACAATGCCTAGTGAAGTAGATGGAGATTCTAGGGATACTTTCTGTGCCCCATCCATACCCCTTCAGATATTACCATTGTCATGTAAGTAACTGACTTCCCCCCAGCCATCATATTCATTACCTGGCCTAAGGGCTTTCTGTAATAATTGGAGTCCACCTAGACCTATCATAGTCCAGAAATAGAGAAAATACAAGTACTGCCCCTCCCTCCCCACCTACCTCCCCAACTATAGCATCCTTCAATCATGAATGAGGTGTAAATGCCTCAGCCTCCTCCTTGGGTGAAATAACACTGGATCCTAGCAATCTGAAGTGCAATTAATCTGCAGTTATCTACAATACTAACACCTACTAACACACTCAACATTGACTTACCTTCCTTTTCCCACTTTACCACTGCCTCCCTGGTATGGTCTGGAATCTCCTCCCCAAAAACCTAGCTACATAAATCTAGATTTGTTCCAAATCTTACTTTGGGGTAATCCAAACTAAGATGGGGATACATACACAAAATGGTCAGGGAAGGACTTAAACAATAAAACCAAACAAAAAAAAAATGAAAAATAAAAGTTTTGATGTGATCCAACTAGGACAGTTGAGATAGATGAATGAAAATATTTTCTTTCCCTTAACTAAATCTCTTAAAAAAAGATTTTAGGAAACCATGTTATTTACCGATTTTCTGGATTAGTGTTTTGTGAAAGAAAGAGAAGCATCATGGGCACTTTTTTAAAGTAAGCTTCTGCAAATTGTAATGCTTTAAACCAAACCACATGTTAACTGGAATAATGGGAACCCACGTCACTAACAGACCCATTGCCTGGTCCTCTGTGGTTTCTTACCACAGTAGTTCTTTTTGAAAATAGGTGGTCTTTTTCGATCTTTTTCAAAGAGCACTGATGTTATGTGTTGAAATAATGAAAAAGGTGCTGAAACACAATATGCATTTTTTAATCTAGTAATAAAGAAAGTAATATGGCTGAATAATGCCTGGCTAGATTAGTTTTGACACTGTATTTGCTTTGCGTTCAACTTGATCTGGCAATGCATTATTCACTAGTACTATACACAGTGCTTTATTAAGTCTTAATCAAATGCATTTTATCATAAGTGTCAATTCAGTGCTTTGCCATTGTATTTATATATTTTTAAATACTGAGTTTTCGTAAGGGAATGACAAATACTTAGGCTGGAACATAAGATTATATTGCTGGTGCTTGGGAATGAGGTCATTGCATAGGCACAGAGTGGCTTTACGTTCACACTATAGTCATCTGGAAACAGATTATATTGTTGTTTCCTTTTTCTCCTAATAAACTGAAATGTAATTTTTCTTCACCAATGTGAAAGCTAAACTGGTTTGACCAATTGTGACCATTTAAGTAGGTTTGGATAGCAAATAGATATAAATTAAAACTTTTGCTGGTAGATTTTTATTTAATAGATTTTGGACTAAATTTTCAAATGTTACTAAGAGCTCAAATGATGTGGGTTAACAATAAAAACTTATGCACAAACTGACAAGGGATTACAAGTACACACATTTTCAAATATAACTAATAATATGTTCAAGTATAATAATCAATAAAACTTTATAATAAATTTTATTATAAATAATAATTTCATTATAATTAAGATTTATTTATTTATAACATTTTATAAATAAATAATTTGTAATTATAATAAAATGTTATAAATACAAGCTGGCCTTGCAAAGTTTCTTAGGTTTTTTTATTTTCTAGGAAGGAAATGCTTACAAAATATACTATTAAGTTGAGTTAAGATCTTAGGCTTACTCTTCTGATAATAATGGAAAACTTCAATTTAAAAAGTATTGCACAAATCCAACTTCAAGTTTCTTGATACTTCTTTTATCAAAACAGCAGGTATAGATTTGTAAAAGTTCTGGTATTTGGAGAAACATTATAAATATTATAACCCTACAACATTAGTTTGGAGAACTGTGTTTATTCCTCAGGTCAATATATCTGTAAGACTAACAAAATTCATAATTTTTGATTTAGAAAATCACCACATAAAAATAATTGCAGGGCTTTAAATGAGCACAGTATTAAGTTGGGCTGCTGTCTCTCTCCGAATAATTGCTAAGTGAAGCAGGAATGTTTTAATGGCATGAGGCCCTACACACCAAAATGGCATTAGCCTCAGAGTAAATATCACTAGTTTGAATTACTGAGATCCTTTCAACTGAGAGACTTGCCTCTAGTTCTGCATCAGAGGATTCTCACATTTATTACAGTGAGACCATGGGAGTCAATCATTGTTATATCTTTTTACTGTGTGTGTGTGTGTGTGTGTGTGTGTGTGTGTGTGTGTGTGTGTGTGTGTGTTTGAGACGGAGTCTCGCTCTGTCGCCCAGGCTGGAGTGCAGTGGCCGGATCTCAGCTCACTGCAAGCTCCGCCTCCTGGGTTTACGCCATTCTCCTGCCTCAGCCTCCCGAGTAGCTGGGACTACAGGCGCCCGCCACCTCGCCCGGCTAGTTTTTTTTTGGTTTTTTGAATTTTTTAGTAGAGACGGGGTTTCACCGGGTTAGCCAGTATGGTCTTGATCTCCTGACCTTGTGATCCACCCATCTCGGCCTCCCGAAGTGCTGGGATTACAGGCTTGAGCCACTGCGCCCGGCTACTGTGTATTTTTTGTTGTTGTTGTTTGAGGGAATCTTGCTCTATCGCCCAGGCTGGAGTGCAGTGGCGTGATCTTGGCTCACTGCAATCTCTGCCTTCCAGATTCACGCCATTCTCCTGCCTCAGCCTCCTGAGTCACTGGGACTGCAGGCACCCGCCGCCACGCCCAGCTAATTTTTTTGTATTTTTAGTAGAGACAGGGTTTCACCGTGTTAGCCAGGATGGTCTCGATCTCCTGACCTCGTGATCCGCCCGCCTTGGCCTCCCAAAGTGCTGGGATTACAGGTGTGAGCCACTGGGCCTGGCCTACTGTGGTCTCTTATGAGCCAGTTTAATGTTTCTTGAATCAACTTTTGCTGTGTATCACTTGCTTATCATGTTTTTAACAGGGACTTCTGACCTCTTTGTAGAAGGTTCTTTAGTTCTTTATGTTTGGATAACACCATGTTGTGTGTGTGTGTGTGTGTATGTGTGTGTGTGTGTCTGCATGAGAAAGCAAAAGAGAGATTTAAATAGATTTAGAAAACAGTCAGAATTGTGAGAATATAGAAGGGATTGACTAAAATAATTTCTAATATCACTAAAATCCTCAGCTGATAGATCAATGAGTCTGGGATCAGCTAACAAAAGAGTATTTTTCCCACCAGCTGGACAATTTGGACTTTATGCAGGTGTGCAGTAGTAGAACTGTCAATCTAAATACAATTAAAGTTCTGAGAAGTGAAAAGACAATAGGCCACGCATAATGGAGCTTGCCAGTAGCAGCGGCTAGTAGATCTCTTTCTCCATGGGGCTAAAGAATTTGATTTGATTTCCAGCTTTCAACTCCTACTCAAGGTGCGATCATTAGTCCTCTGCAGGGTACTTTAGGATTCTGGAGACATTAAGAAGTACAGAACGTGGCTGCATCCCTTTTTCCAAATGGGCTTTGGTGCATGCAGTTCGTAAGTGGCTGATAATTTATTGTTCATATATAGTTTTCTCTTGGGAGTCTATAATTATTTTAAAATATTAACCATAAATCCCATGCTAATATATAAAGATATATATAAGTGTGTGTATATATATATATATATATATTTTTTTTTTTTTTTTTTTTTAGACAGAGTCTTGCTCGCTCTCTCGCCCAGGCTGGAGTGCAGTGGCATGATCTCAGCTCACTGCAGCCTCCACCTCCCTGGTTCAAGCAATTCTCCTGTCTCAGCCTTCTGAGTAGCTGAGACTACATGTGTGCACCACCACGCCTGGCTAATTTTTGTATTTTTAGTAGAAACAAGCTTTCACCATGTTGACCAGGCTGGTCTGGAACTCCTGACATCTAGTAATCTGCCCACCTCGGCCTCCCAAAGTGCTTGGATTATAGGCGTGAGCCACTGTGCTAATTTTTTTTTTTTTTTTTTTTTTTTTTGAGTCGGAGTCTCACTCTGTTGCCCAGGCTGGAGTGCAGTGGTGTGATCTCGGCTCACTACAACCTCCATCTCCTGAGTTCAGGCAATTATCCTACCTCAGCCTCCCAAGTAGATGGAATTATAGGGGCTTGCCACCATGCCCGGCTAATTTTTGTATTTTTAGTAAAGACAGGGTTTCACCATGTTGGCCAGGCTCGTCTCGAACTCCAAACCTCAGGCGATCTGCCTGCCTTGGCCTCCTAAAGTGCTGGGATTACAGGCATGAGCCACTGCGTCCGGTGCTAATTTTTAAAAGTATTAATTTGCTTTTGAGAGACTCAATTGTATGCCAAAAATTACTTTGATATTTGACTTGGAGACTGTAGACCAAACTTGCATCATTATCAAAAAACAGTATGCAAATTTTGGCCTTGGCATTGCCCAAAATGTGGTATTTCTCATCGTACTATTTGTTTCTGTATGTCATGGAGTATGTATAATGATAAGAAAAGATGAGTATCTTCGCACAAAATGTAATGCTTATACTAACATCTGTCAGATATTTTGTGAGAATATTGCCAAAATATAACATTTATCTTGGTGTATAGTTCAATTTTGCTTTTGTGAGTGTTTCTTCTATTTTATTGCCATTAATATAGCATAACAGATGTCTTTCAGATGTGAAAAATCAATTATTTTCAATATACCTCAGTAGTTATTAGGGCAGATTAATGTAAAGTGCTGTAAGAATAACGTACAAATAAAATGTCATAATTAAACAATAAAATTCAATGGAGAAATAAGAGTTGATCTTGGTACCTGTGTGGAAAACAGGGAGAAAAAAGTCAACAAGTACAACAAAAATAACATATGCAAGGCCATGCTTTGTTGAAAGATCAGGTAGATGCTTTGGTGATAGTATTTTCAGTGGAATGGTCAGCTGCCATGGAAAGTTAGGGCAAGGCCAACACTGTTTATATTTAATTTCTATTCACAAACACGTAGCTGGTTTCTAATGAAGATCAATAAAAGGTAATCTTGGGAATAGATATTTCAGTATCCAGAAGCCTATGCAGGAGAATGTGAATTATGAAACTTATGAAAGCCTGAGTGTTACCTTTTGGATGCTGGCATTTGGCAAGTTCATAACAATCTTTATGTTAGTTGTCACAAATGTTATTTATTTTCTAAAATTTTGAATTTTAAGGCCTCAGCACACTTAAGAGAGAGCTGTCAAATAAACTTAAACACTGTTCTACAACAGAACCAGTATGCCCCTGGCACCTAGGTTTAGAGGGGCCTGGATCTGGTTTCATGGCACAAGATGCATGCAGTCCCTATGCTTAGAAGGGACCAATATTAAATGCTTGATTTGATGCTCTGCTCCTACCATTCTGAAATTATTAATTTTTGAACAAAGGGTCTCACATTTTCATTTGATAGTAGGTCTCACAGATTATGCAGTGAGTCCTGAGGGAAGCCTCATGAAAGGATAGGGCTCTGTGATGATTCCAAGCTTTCTCACCTGAATTTGGGTGGCGGCTCTGTAGCTGCTCTCCTCCTAACAGTGTTCCTTTATTTCTGTATCCTTTGCTCTGCCTATGTTTTCATTCTGATATCGAGGACAGACTCTCTGGGATGCTAAGTCCTCTGAAAGGCCCGAAGTGTCCTCCATGCTTGACTTCAGGCATACATAAGGCCTTTGTTGGACATTTATACCATGACTCACTTTTTTGCAGTTATTCACTCCTCTGGCTCTAACACTATGCAGGGCATCATGCTTAGTGCTGTGAATAACGTGGTGAATAAGATTTCGTCTTTGCTGTTCTAAGATTATACTTTAGAAGGATAGACAACCAAGCCAATGGTCAAATAAAAGAAGCTACGATGGTGGTAGAACAGGACCCACAGGAACACGACGGAGGAGCATCTAAGGTGGTGATATCTAAATAGAGATCTAAGGTCTGACTGCAGGTAGATGTTTTCCCGTTTGAGGGAAAATCAGAGAGTGTTCTAGAGAGGGAACAGCATGAGCCAAAGCTCAGAAGTGAAAAGCTGCCATCTTCAGGATAATTTTCTCCATAGAAAATTGCACTACTAGTTACATTCAAAGTAGGTACTAGCCAGGGATTCATCTTAGAGACTTAAAAGTTTGCCAGCAGTAAGCCTATGAATTAGTTAATGGTTTTGGCTGAGAGGCCACCACAGAATATCCTGCCTCTACTTTAACCAGATTTTTAATCACAAAGTTCATGTAATACATGTCAGAACTGGAACATGGACATCCATGGACACATTGAAAATTTCAGTTTAGTGCTTAGAAACCCCAAAAATTATTGACTAGAGGAAAAAATGTTATATCAGTTAACAAAGGTATATACTGCTGTTGAATGAAATTTTGTGTCTCCTCAGCATTCAGATAGTGAAGCCCTAACCACCGATGTGGTGGTATTTCAAATTGGAGCCTTTGGGAGATAATAGGTTTAGATTAGGTTGTGAGGGTGGGGCCCCATGATGGGATTAGTGCCCTTATAAGAAGTGCCCTTATAAGAAGAGTAAAACAAGAAAAAAATCTCTCTCTCCACACACATGCACCAAGGAGAAGTCACGTGAGTTCACAGTGAGAAGCTGACTATCTACAAGTCAGGAAGACAGTCCTTGCCAAGAACCAAATCTGACAGCAGTTTGATCTTGGACCTCCCCCCCCCCCCAGCTTCCAGGACTGTGAGAAATAAATGTCTGTTGGTTGAGATACCCAGTTTATGGTGTTTGGTTATAGCAGCCTTAGCTGACTGAGACAATAATCGGTACTGAGAAGTGGGCTGATACTGTAAACAAACACCTAAAAATGTGGAAGTGACTTTGGAAGGGGTAATGGACAAGGGCTGGAAAAGTTTCGAGATCCATTCTAGAAAAAGCTGAGCTTGCCTTGAATGTTAAAGCCTACTGTGGTGAGAAATTAGAAAGAAGATAGGAGAGGTATAGAGAAAACTTCCATCTTTTCAGAATACATAAATACTTATTAACAGAATGTTGATAGAAATATGGATGGTAAAGTCATTTCTGGTGAGGTCTCAGATGGAAATGAGAAACATGTTATTGGAAACTGGAGGAGGGATGGTAGGATTGAAAAAAAATTAAAAAGTAAAAGTAAAAAAAAGAAATGGGAGGAAACCAAACCTTGTTATAAAGTTGCAAAGAACTTGGCTGAATTCTGTTTGTGCTCTTGTGTTTTCTGAGAGGTAGAACTTGCAAGTGATGACATTGGATATTTATTTTTCTTTCTCTCTTTCTTTCTTTTTTAAAATAGAGACAGGGTCTCGCCATGTTGCCCAGGTTGGTCTTGACCCCCTGGAGTCAAGTGATCCTCCTGCCTTGGCCTCCCAAAATGCTTGGATCTGTAGCAGACTACAGATAGTTCCCAAATGTTGATGGTTCACCTGATTTTTTTTTTTTTTTCTTTATGATAGGTTTGTTGAAGTATTAAATGAATGTTTGGCTTAAGATATTTTTTACTTATGATGAATTTATTGAGGCATAAGTCTATCGTAAGTTGAGAAGCACCTAAAATACATATCAGTATCTAATAGTGTCCCAAGAGTTTGAAGGATTCTTTTGTAGGGGAACCCAAAACTTTATCTTGGCTACAAGTTATACAAGAAACTGGACTCCATACAACTGAAGTCCCTGTACGGTTGAGCACCTCGAATAGGCCAAGTACCACAGTTGGCCAACACAGAATACCACATAAGCAGAAAGTTATCACTGTAGCTAAAATTCCTCATCTAACAGACGGCTTTCCAAGAGTTCATTTGAAGGAGAAGACAGGAGTAAGTAGTTGGCTAGGTTTTTGTTTTTGTTTTTTTTTTTTTTTTTTTTTTTTTTTTTTTTT
>NC_045453.1:46853786-47029739 GCF_002776525.5 Piliocolobus tephrosceles | reverse complement strand
TTTTTTTTTTTTTTTTTTTTTTTTTTTTTTTTTTTTTTTGTGCCTTTGTAGTTGGATAAGCATTAGAAGTATTAAAGCCGAAGCCTTTCAAAGAGTTGATTTTGTAGATCAGAGCTCTGTGAAAGCAAATGCTGACTCATTAGCTGGGATGGTGTGAATTCCAGAATTATTGCTAACAAATCTATTTCCACTTAAAATATAAAAAAGAAAGCCATGAAATGGGAACTGACTTTCCCTTAGGCCTCTAACAGTGCTGTTTGGTTACATATTTTGAGAGGTGAAAAATGAGTGAAGAAAAAGAGCCACCGAGAAAGATTCTCCACAGGTGAACAGGAAAAAAAGTAACTTATTACCTTGCTTGGTCCATAGCAGGTTTTTCTTTTCCCTTTTAAAATGTGAGTTTGATGACTGAGACACCGCTATTACTTTTTTTCATTGTAAATGAGTTGATGGAAAGAGCATGTTGTCTGACAGTAATCTTTCATGCGTATGTACAAGTATAGTAAGCTGATAAAAGTAACTGCATTAAAAAGATATTTACAAAGTTCTGGAAGAGATAGTAAAAAGAATATATCCAATTTTTTGTGCTCTATTTTTGCACCTGATGTAGTCTTCATCCATGGAGACTGAGCCCTTTTTGGTTTCTTGGAAATAAGGCATTTTATCTATTGAAATGATTCAATTTCCTGTCAATCTGGACTGTGATCTTACGCAGTTTAGTTTAATTCATCTGCAGATCCTTCTATTTTTGATTTATTTGAATCCATGAAAGTTAGCATACCATTGTAGAATGCTAGACCACTTTCCTCTCTCTTTTAAATGTGACAGACTATAAAAATTATAGCTTAGGTTGATTATTGCTTACTGGGCAGTTCAGCCCAGAAAACCCAGGTATTGGTTCAAAAAACAAAACAAAAAAACATTCTGGAATAATTGACAGCATTAAACATTTAGCTTTTCAGTGAAATTTTAGAGTTAGTGGTTGGAAGCTATTCATGTACACAGCATCAGCAGGAAATCCCCAACTCTGGATTTTTAAGCATAAGACTATTTTTATTTTTTCATTCATATTTAAGACTATTTCAGAATATGAATTATAGACTCCTGGTTCTCACTTTGGTGTAATTTATAATCTTAGAAGATTACTAAATATATGGATTTTCTAAAAGGTCTATCCAACATTATATTATTTAAGATATTGATTATTTCATGTGAAGTGTATTAGTCTTTGCTTTTTTCCCTGCTAAAATTATTCCATTTATTTATTCGCTTTCTCACTTAAGCAACTTGTGTTTATTAACTGCTGAATCTACTAGAATGTCTTCCTGTAAGTATTTAAGAGTCCTAGTAAAAAAAAACAAAAGTCATAAACATGCACAAAAAGCTCAAATCATAAAGTAAATCATAAACAACGTAAGTTAAACCGCAGAAAGGCAGAAGATATGTGCAATGCATGAACAGATGTTAATATTCAGAATACATAAAGAACAAACAAGAATTAATAAAAAAAGTTAAACAAAAGAAAAAATTGATAAATACAAATGGCAAATAATAAAAGAAAATCCTAACAGCGCACAAATAAAGGAAAAATGTTCAATCTCATTAATAAACAGGGAAATGTAAATTAAAAACAAAGTAAGTTATTTCACATAAAAAAACCTAACTATACAAAATATTGCCAAGCATGTGAATAAAGAGGGACTCTCATGTCACTGGAGAAAGTTTAATTAGTATAAATCTTTTAGAGTCTCATTTAATAATGTATAGTAAATTTGAAGACACACCAGTCCTTTAAGAGAGCAGTTCCACTCCCAGGTATATGCGTTGGTATATACAGTAGTAGTGTTACACTACTATAATCTTGCAACTTTGGGACCTGACATATTTGTTAGTCATGAAATCAATTTTTAATTGAGTAGAACAAAAAAGGGTGGAAAGTATCAGAGTGCCTCACATGTAGTAAGAATAATAATTGTTTTGTAAAACAGCATTTTCTAAAACTGTGTGTGTATATGTGTGCATGTGAACATGTACGTTTATTTTAAAATGTATTGATTTCAGAGACTCATAGTCAAATATACTTGAAAAGCACTATTGTAGATAAACTTCCACATATGTGAAAATTGAAACATTTTGTTTATAATAGCAAGAAATTAGAAGTAACCCAAATGTGACAGGAGAAAGGATGAGTAAGGCATGATATCCCCATATAATAGACAGTTGTACACAGTGAAAATAGCTGATCTGGGGTCCCATTTGTTCATGTAAATGCATACCAAAGCATAATTGTGAGTTTCCAAAAAAAAGCAAGTTGACCAAACTATTTACATTATGATACCTTTATGAAATGTTTAAAACACATAAACAGTGATACTTTATTTAAACATAAATATATGTTTAAATATATTAAAATATGTACTCATACATGGGAATCATAGCCACAAAATTCAGCATAGACCAAAGGACAGAAAAGGGATTGTGAAGGAATACACAGACCCCGTTTTATGTTCTGTTTCAGGAAAAAAACAAAAAACAACCAAACAAAAAACAAAACAGAGGAATTATTTTATCACATAACAAGAAGTCTAGAGGCTTAGCCAGATTATTAAAGACCAAAGTTCCTTCCTTTTTTCCGTTCTGCCAGTCTCAATAGGTTTTCTTCATAGTCACACACTGGCTACTGAGGTTCCAGGTATTACATGTAGACTTGCCAAGTCCAGTAGTAAAAATAGGACCATTGTTTTTCATGTGTGGGTTTTTTGAAAAAAGCGAGCTTTTCCTAGACATCCCTAGTAGATTGACCAGACCTGGCTAACATGCTTGTTCTTACATCAGACACTGATAAGGACAATGGGACCGACATGATTGATGTATCCAAGTCACAGGGAAGGAGGTGAGGACACTGGAACATAATTAAAGCTCTATCAGTAAGAAGAAGAAAATTCTGTTGGACCGTTAGTATTGGCTGTGAGTACCTCTATCTGCCTTAGGGAGATAGAGGTGAACACCACAAGCTCCTGAATGAGTTCTAGTGGAGTTTAAATTCTAATGAAGAAGACTGATATTCAAGGACAGCTGAATAAGATGATTTTACATAGAGATAAATCCATGAAGAAGAAAAAACACCAGGATTTATGAGACAGCAATTGGAGAGTGACCTGGAAGTCCTCTCTGATGAGATGACATTTGGGCTGAGACCAGGATTGCATGAAGAAAGCAGCCGTGAGCAGATCTGAATAAAGGGAATCCAGGAAGAGAAAATGTGCTAGTGCAGGAATGAGGTTGTTGTGTCAGAAGGAAAAAGGAAGTCTGGTATACTCGTGGCAAAGGGAGAGATAGAGGATGGGTTATAATCAAGACTGTGAAGCAATCTGATTTACATTTTTAAATGATGGCTATCACACAAGTGATGATGATGGCTTTTTCTAGGGTTGGGACAGTGGAGATGGGGGAGAAATGGACCTACTGATGTTGAAATAGTGAAGAGAAAGTCAAGTGTTAAAGAAGGCAATGCAGAGAATTAAAGATGAGCCCAGAGTAGTGGAAGTAACAAGGTTTGATTTTGATAAAATGGCTCTTGGGACAGAACTGAAAGACTAACCTAGACAGGGACACTGTTGTCCTGTGAGTAGACTCTTCCAGAAAGACCTAGTATGATAGTAGGATAAGTTCTTTGCATTTCCATAGTAAAGTAAGGCACATCTATGCCTTGGTGAATATCCACAGCAAGCAGAGTCCTCTCTGCTCAGTGTTCAGAATCCAACGTATCAGGTCCTGTTTTCAAGACTTCCAGCTGTGAGGTAGGAAGTGCTTTAACTTATACTTGGTTAGCATATACTTCCATAAGCACACAAACAAATTATGGACAGAAACATTGAAGACTGCAAAAAGATGGAAAGAAGATTGCCATCAAGGGCATACAAAATGACTGTGTGTGAATAAGTGCGTTTGATACTTCAGTAGGTAATCTGGACAGCCTTTGTGGTTTTCATACTTCACTGGAATAGTTTACATACCTGCAGATCTCGTTGTTCATAGGCCCATATTGCTTCCAGCAGGGGGCTTTCCTCTCCTGCAGGACTGGGCTTTTTCTTTTCCTGCTAGTATGCTCTAATCTTCTGTAGTTGCAGCCTCCACCTTGAATATGGAATTTAGATCATTAAGTTTATATGCCATATTTAAAAGGCAATTTCAACAAATAGATATTAGCTATTAAAATAACTTCTAGTAAATAGGCCCATTTAAAACTACATTTTGATTTCTACCTCTGAAAACGAAGGACCATAGTATTATTTTATTTTATTTTTAAAAGTCCAGAAAAAAGGTGATTATACTATTCTTTTCCTTCTTAATCCATAAATGTGCACCAATATAACATTCATTGATCTGTGTGCAGCGTATTGGTAAAAGATGAATTGTGCAAGTAAACTGAAGAAGACGCACAACACATAAGTACTATATTATATAAGTTTCTTTTAGTTGCAAGTGACAGGAAACACAATTTAAACTAAAAAGGAAATTTGTTCATATGTAACTGGAAGACCTAGGTGCAGCTGGATGCAGGGACTCAAATGATACGTTTTTTCTCTCCAACTCAGCTTCTCTTCCTTGTCTTGGCTCTATTTGTAAATGCTTGTCCCTTCATGGTGACAAGACGGCTGAAGCAACTCTAACCATATGATCTCTCAGGTTCAAATCCTATTTTCAATATTCTGGACACAATCTCCTTGCCTATCATTGCCTCTGGTTGTACCATTCCTGAAATAACCTCTGCAAAAAGAGGAATAAAGTGCTCTGATTTGGGTCAAATTCCTACAACCTCTTGAAGAGGGTATTGAATTCATTCTATCCAAATATGTGGCCTAACAGTGGAGAAAGGGTGCTTTCCTAGTAGGGTATTGGGGTGCTGACACCAAAATAAATGAGAGTGAATGCTGATGAGTCAGGGAACTACGTGCCCTCTAACAGTGTTAGAGACAGAAATGTTGCCATGTTGGGTTTCTAATAATTTGTCAAGGAAAAATTCTTTTCTTCTAAGATGATGATCAATCATTCAGGGAGCTTCTCAGTAGTTTGCTTCTGAACTTCCAGCACTAGAGTCAGGCCCAGACTTAAAGACAGCAGAAAGGAGTTGGCTACCCCATGCCACGTCCTTGACATATACTATCTCATCGACTACTCACAAATATTTTATTAGTAGTCCTATCTTTTAAATGAAAAACTGAGCCTCAGGCAGACTAAAGAACATGTCTAAGTTCATATGATGACAATTGCACAGTGTGGTGCCTATAGGTAATAAATGAGTTCTGTACATTTCAATATCACTAAGAGAGTACATTTCTAATGTTCTCATCACAAAAAGTTATGTGATGCATAACACATAACATGAGGTGATAAATATGTTACTTAATTTAATCTTTTCATATTGCATTAAAAATTATAACAGTTCTTTGCACCCCATAAATACGTACAACTATAATTCGTCAATATATAATATACATTTTAAAGTGCCATAGTCCATATTTGAACTCTGGTCTTTCTGAGGGTAAAGCCCATAATCTCACCTTTATAGTATGCCACTCTCTTGCCAAACACCACTCTTAACTCACTCACTGGGTCAAGCTTTCCTTTTTTTATATGTGATATTTCAATTTTGTGCCATAAGCCTAGTGGCATTTACTTTCAGATGTAGACTTTACATATGTTGTAATATAGGTGTTAACATTTTTTAAGAGTCTAAAGAAAAAAATTATTAGTTTCTTGGTAAGCTTTCATTCCCCAAATATGTAGTGAATACCTATTCTGTGTAAGAAGACAAGCGCAATATGAAATGATTGGCTATGCCATTCTGGGATGATTTTTATCATAATACTAAGAAAAAAATACTTTCCTGGCACTCCACTACAGTCCAATGGAGGCTTGAACCCTCAGAAGAAATTATGAATGGTGGAACACAGAAAGCTGCCTTCTCTGGGCAGGGCTAACCACTTCTCTCTTAAGATCCTCTCCTAGCCTGGAACAGCGTGGTATCTGCAGCCATCACCCCAGATAGTGGTCTTGAGTTTGCATTGTTGATATGTCTTCTGGATGGTGCAGTCTTTCAGAGAACCCATCTTGTTTTCTTGCCATTCACGTTTCCAGCACAGAGCACAGCCCAGATACATGTTAGGTGCTCAAATATATCTCTGGAATTACATTAAGTGCCCTATTACAGTGATCTGCTGTAGATATTTGGTAAGCAATAGCATTGAACATTTAACCACTGGTGAAATTAATATGAAACACATTGTATTTTAGAAAGTATACATGCATTAAATAACACACCACACATAAAAACATGTATTATATATCCCCTAATGTATGATTTATATGTATATAATATTTGACATCACACACATGCACAATCCCATATATACATTTATGTGTATAGATTGTTCCATAATTCATAACATTTAAGGCTTTTGGGATTTTGTTTTTAAACAAGCATTATAGCTTAAAACATTTCCTGGGGTTTGAATTCTCATTCCAGCATTTTATGGAACCATAAAATATGACCAATTTACCTCTTGACTTCTACCTTTTCTAAACTTATCCCTGCTTTATGACACTGAAAACAAACACACATATGAAATGAATTATATTTAAACTTCTGGACATTTTCTTAGCAAGTAACAAAAATATGTCATTCTATTTTTCAGAAAGTAATTTAGTGCTAGGAAGCTGAGCTGACACATAACCAATTAGTAGTTGAAAAAAAAAAAAACACCATTTTTTGTCACGCTCTTTTAATTTTGCTAAAACCGAGTTTGCAAAAGGATATTGAGAAAACATTGACTGTGAATCCTTAATTTCCATTTTCAAAACCTTGTGATATGAATAATTCTTTAAGATTTCTTCAACAAGTAACGTATTCCTCTTGTTTATGCTTCCTATCTTTTTTTTTTTTTTTTCCAATCCAGAAGTGTGATCAAGGCAAAAGTCTATGCCAGGAATATGTTGATCTGACTTAATGCTTTCTGAAATTGTTGTTTCTCTCTCTGATTTTTGATACTTTTACAGAGATAATAGCTGCCTCCTAATCTGTTTTTCACTTCCTTGTTTCCATTTTATGTTTCAATGAAACAGCAGAATACATTACTTCATCTTAATTTTCCTATTTACATGTGTTTGTTGTTGTTGTTTTAATGTGATACATTGTGGGATTTTTACTATTTGGAATAGCAAGAGAGCTACAGATGAACAAACGGAGGCTAATAGATAGTAAAATACTTTTCTAATGACATTGACTAATTGGTGCCCAGGTTCATCTTGCAGGATTTCAGAAACAGTGGTAAGTTAAGTCAGTAAGTCCCATGGACTCTTGAGAACAAACTCTTTTTTTTTTTTTTTTTCCCATCAATCACTTACTAGAAGGCAGTAGAGGGTATTGGTTAAGAGCACAGGCTTTGGACTCAAACAAGCTATCCTTGGAATTTAATTCTGCTGCTTCCCTTCTTAGCTATGTGATACTTGGGTAAGTCAGTTAACTTCCCAGTGTGCTTCCTGGGTCCATCTGATAAGTTATGGTGACATTACTGAGCTCTTAGAGTTTAGGTAAAGATTGTATGTAATACAGCCTGGCTCATACTAAGCAATGAATAAAGGGTGGCTAATGCTGGTTTTTATTACTATATTTTCTTCTTATGCTTTGACAAGCATTAATAGAGTAAGAAAACATGGCTGTATGGAACTCAATAGCTTGGGAAGCATGATGGTGGATTACACTTTTTATGCTTCTATTTTGGCCAATTACAAGTGTTTACATATCCTGTGGATTGTTTAAGCACATGCCACATTGCTGAAACTCATGGAGTGGCCTTGTTCTATACCTGATGATAGCTGGCCTGGCCATGCCTCATTTCACTGCCAATTTCCTTCCAGATATTCCTAGAATCCACTTATTCTCCATTTTTACTACCACTAATCTAGTTCAGAGTTGTATCATTTTTCACTGATTCTACTACACAATCTTACTGAGTATCTTTTTGTTTAGTAAGGATATTAAATCTATTACCTTTATTTTGAACCAGAGAATTTTTTTGAAGCACAGTTCAAATGATGTAATGCTCTAAGTAAATCTCTTTCCCAGAACCCCAAACTCCCTCAGAGAAGAGTGATAGTCTCACCATGATTGGTCTTTTTCTGTCCTTCCCTGGGTCTGTAAGATAGCACAGAGGAGGAAAGTGAGGTTCTGGAAAGTTAGAGAGTTAGCCTGAAATTACACAACTAGTGAGTGACAGAACCAGGACCTCATCCCAGACGTGTCTGCTCCACAGTCCAGATCTGCACAGTTATTACCACAGTGATTACATAGATCAAGGATCAGTCAACTAAAGCCTGTAGGCCAAAGTAATTCCACTTCCTCTTTTGCTAGTAAAGGTTGATTGGCATTCAGCCACACCCATTCACTTTCATATTACCTATGGCTTCTTGTATGCTTCAACAGAGTTGAGTAGTCATGACAGAGACCATCTGGTTCACAGTAAAAAATATTTACTATATGGTCCTTTATAGAAAAAACATTGCTGGCACTTGACATAGATCATACTTGGATTCAAAAGAGTAAAAATGATAGATTCCTGGATGTTCACTCTGAGAAACTCTGTGATCAGAGTCTTCTGAAACTTTAATGAGGTGGGTAAAATGTCTCCTTAACAACCAGAAGAATTACTCAAGTAGTAAGACCTAAATGTACTAAGAGATTTTAATTACCTAGCTATCTTTTGGGAAAACAGCTTGACAGGATGCAGATTGTCCAATCAGTTATTTTTAAAGGGTCGCCAACAGTGCTTAATGTGGAAGAGGTAGGAAGCTAAAGAGATGGCAGGGCTCCTCCGCCTGACCATGCCCAAGAAAGAAAAGACAATTTCAGACAAAATGGGATATGTCATTTGTAGAGGCAGAGACTGTGAAATAAGTGGCAGAGTTCACAATGCTAAGGTAGGGGATTAGAAAAAGCGGCTGAACAGATAAAATGAATCTTAAGAGAATAACCTTGAGTACAAAATGTTCTGAGCCGAAAACAACTGAATATTTGCATAAATACGTGCGCAATCACCTGTTGAATGCACTCAGGAACTTTGCAGTTGACCTACTTTTGGAGGGAAAAATCAGAATACTCAATCGTTCAGAAAAGTCAAGCATTTGTTTAAATCAAATATGCCAAAATTCCAAAAGGAATTTAGCATGAATAATATTTTTCACAAAGGCGAAAACCCTTCTTGTTCTCTGGGAGCCGTTTTGTGTTTGGGAGATTGGAGAGCAGAAATGCAAGTGCAGTTTGTGATAATAGGTTCTCAGAGAGCAGAAATAAATATCTTCAGAATGTACAAGGAGCATGATGATAGTTAAGACTTAGACTGTATGTAGTTTTCCTGCCAGAGAACTCAAAGTATGGAAAATTACAAAATACCATTCTAAGTGGCCTGAGTGAGTGAGTGCAGCCTCCAAGTGCTATCATTTAATTTACTTTTAGGGAGTAATGTGTGTGCCCTGGGTTCATCTTGTCAATGCTCCTGTGCAATGGTGTCTAAGGAGAGGCCAGAAAGAACTTGAGGAGATCTGTTGGTTCTTTTGGATGAAGAAATGAAATAGACCATTTCTTCCTTGCTTTCTTCAATCATGTTTAATTAACTTTTGTCAAGGGCCCGTCGGGTGCCCTGCACTGGAACTGGGGACATCAAGACGAGTAAAGATCTATGTGGGGGAGAAAAGGCAAAATCAAATTATTGTCATACAGTATGACAAATTAATTCTAATACTAGAGGCAATACCTGAGACAGAGGCTGGGCGAGGTGAGAGAGAAGATGAAGGACAGAAGCGGGAAGAAGTGGTTTAGAAATAGGGCAAAGTCACAGCATCTGTGTGACCAGACTTCTGTCCTCAAAGTAAGTGTTTGTGAATACTGGGCTATTTCTATTTCCATATATTTTGTGGAAAACCAAAAAATATGATGGCAATCCTGTGGCATGTTCTTGCCCTTCACACAGTACATGCAACAGAAGGAAATATGAGGACATAACATGTGGCCCGATTCTCCTTCTGCGAGGGACTATGCGTGTCTCTGAACATGGAGGGGAGAGGCATCCATCAACCCTCCTGTGTGCTTTCCAGCAGCTTGTAGTTGGGTTTGAGTGGGAAATGTACCCTCTAGGGCTGAGAGCCAGTTCCATTGCTGCCACCAATACTGAAACTCCATTGGCTTTTTCAGTAGCATATACCATTTTTCTAAGAAAACAACCACCATTTATTGATTACTTACTGTGCTCAGCACCTACATCCAATGCTTATTTAATCCTCACAATTATTCTATGAAGTAAGCCATTTTACCCATTTTTGAGAAGTCACAGAGCCACAGAGTATTGAAACAACTTTCCCAGAGTCACCTGGCAAGGTATCTGACTCACACATATAATCAATCTTAAGTCTGCCGTATTTCAGATATTTTTTACTTCTCTAGTGTATTTGTGTGTGTGTGTGTGTGATGGAGTCTCACTCTGTCACCCAGGTTGGGGTGCAGTGGCACAATCTTGGCTCACTGCAACCTCTGCTGCCTGAGTTCAAGTGATTCTCCTGCCTTAACCTCCCAAGCAGCTGGGATTACAGGTGCCTGCCACCACCCCCAGCTAATTTTTGTAGTCTTAGTAGAGTTGAGGTTGCACCATGTTGGCCAGGCTGGTCTTGAACTCCTGACCTCATGATCCACCCGCCTTTGCCTCCCAAAGTGCTGGGATTACAGGGGTGAGCCACCGCACCTGTCTCTCTAGTGGATTTTCTATTCTTATTTTTAAATACAGTATTTAAAACGTATTTAAAAGTTCTGTGGTTGAGGCAAATCCATGATAACTACTGCAGAATTTGAATGCTGGAATATTAGAATATTAGAAGTGCAATCTGGGTCTGAAATATGTTTGGTCCTTTCCAGACCTGACTGGGAAGACAGTTTCCATTTTCATTATGCACTTTGGAAGATGCCAGAGAAATTAGGTGGGCATCACATACAAGTATCACTGTTTTCACTGCAGGTTTTGTTTTAAAGAGGACGACTTGTAAAACTTTCAGTGAACTTAGGCAAGGAGCAAGCCAACCCTGGCAGGGCAGGCCAGCTCTGCAGGAAACCCCGAACTGGGAGGTACGCAGCTCTAGCAAGCCTTTGAACTGTCAGATGCCAGGTGCTCTAGGGCACCTCCACTCAGCCCCTGCCTAATGCAAGCTCTTGAAAACTCAAAGAGATGGCTTCCTCCTTCATTAATATTTGTGCTCTGTACTGAACACAGGTCAAAGGGAGATGTTAAAATACACCCCAGAGTTCACAGGGCCAGGATTTGACCATATTGAAACCTGATACATACAACCACTTTATTGTTTTCTGGGTGGAATCTGGCACCAGTGTGAGAACTGAGATATGACTGAAAGATTTTGTTTTATTGCTATCTTAGTCTATTCATTGTTGCAGAGACCCTGACAGGATTTCTCTTATCTGTGATTTGAACAAATATGTCTTCTTAATCATTGCACGGTTGATGTTAAGAGGATTCAGAAGTATAAAAGGAAGGAACTTGGCTTAGACATAAAGCATTGAGGGACTTCAAAATTAGGCCGCTGGATAGACCAATTAGCCTCTAAAGAGGCTGAGAAATCTTGATGAAGGCTGAGCCTCTGAAATGGGCAACTCTTCTAATTTTAATAATGCATTTGAAATTTTTCTTATCACCTAGTGAACTCTTGTTTGATTGTCTTGAGGCCTTTTTCAAGTTTCAGATTTTAATTTCTCACTACTTCATTAGGAAGGTTGGTCATTTTATGTTCATTTTACTGTTAAGAAAAAAAAAAAAAATACAGTGAGATCATACAACTAAGAAATGGTAAAACCCAGACTGGAACTCAGTAAATTTGACATCAAGCTCTGTGATCTTAAAAAAAAATTATTGTGGTTAAACACATATAACAAAAATTTACCATTTTATTCAATTTTAAGTGTACAATTTTGTGGCATCAAGTACATTCACACTGTAGTGCGGCCACCACCATCCATCTCCAGAACTTCCATCTTCCTAAACTGAAACACTGTACTCATTAAGCAATAACTCTTCCTTGATCTCTCCACGTATCCCCTGGATGCTACCATTCTGCTTTCTGTCTCTATGAATTTCACTGCTCTAGGTATGTCATATAAGTGGAATCATTTTATCTGTCCATATTGTAGCATGTGTCAGAATTTCCTTCTTTTTCCAGGCTGGATAATGTTTCACTGTGTGTGTGTGTGTTTGTGTATGTATTTATATCACATTTTGCTTATCCATTCATCTATCAATGAACACTTGAGTTGTTCTTTCTGGCTATCACCAATGTTTCTATGAACATGAGTGTACAAATATCTGTTTGAGTTCCTGCTTTCAATTCTTTTGAGAATATTCCCAGAAGTGGAATTGATGAATCATGTAACTCTATTTTTAACTTTTTGAGGAAATGCCATACTTTTTTTCCCCCAAAGCAGCGACACCTTTTACATTTCTGTGCTTTTTTTGTCCATATCCAAGTTGCCTTGGAATGATGAACTAGCTGGGAAAATAGCACTGCTGGTGTAACAATGCCATATGTAGCTGATCTGATGCTTTTATTGTGTATTGGTTTAACACGCATGTATGTCATGATGTTCGTGAGCGTTTACAAATGATACGCTTCCTCTGCTGCTTAAAAGTCATATGGAATAAGGGGGCATGTTTAACTTATTCAGAACACTTGAAATATGATGAAATGTCAATGTTTTTGAGGTGTCAAAACAAATGACATAATGTCAGTATTTAGAAACTCAACTATGTGTAAAACAAGTTGCTTTTGTTTTCCACCAGGCACACCACAGCATGTTTAATGATGGGTATTATACTTGAGAATTGTGTGTCTAATCTGCTCCAGACTCAGAAAACCTCCCCTCCAATACAAAGTGTCATTTGTTCATCACTTTGTGGGTTTTGCCTCTTTCTTCCATATAAAGTTTCACTAGGAGTTGAACAAAAAACTTCCAGATAGTTATGGGGTTGTATAGTCTTGAAGCATGTGTGTGTTTGTGTGTGTGTGTGTGTGTGTGGTGTGTGTGTGTGTTGGAGGGGTTTTTCAGTTGTTCTTTTTATTTTTATGGAACAGAATAGCTCCAAATGATTTCATTTGAAGGGGGAAATCTCCAAATTATTCCAAATGGGATGACTCCATTTGGAGATCTTTCCTCTTCTTTCAGGACTGCTAGTGTAATTCCTAGAGAAGCATAACAAGGCCACAGCTATGCCTAAAGGAGCTAAAGCTGGTGCCTAATCTTTGAAGTCTGGCAGGCCTACCTCCACCCCAGAGTCAGCAGTCACCACTATCCAAGAATTCATCAAATTGTGACTCATGGGGTGGAGAAGGCTGGCTTTGAGAGGAGTGAATGCCCATCTTCCTCAGGACCACTGTTGTGGGGTTAGCCATCCTGCATCAGACCTCTGTCTCATTTTCACAATGAACATCAATGTGGTAGACACATTGTAACCTGATCCAGAATGAACAGGGCTCTTTTGTAATCCCCTCCTCTTGAGTTCGGGCAAAACCTATGACTTGCTGCTAGTTAATAGAATATGGGAAAGGTCATGGGATAGTTACTCTTGATTAGGTTGTGTTATATCAGACTTCATCTTAGCCAGCTGGAAGATGGCTTGAAGCTGCCATATTATGATAGGGGAATGCCTAGGAATGGGCAAACTAAGGAGGTGAGAGTAGGCCTTTGAGGATATCAGTCAGTCTTACAACCCCAAAGGACTCTACTTTGCTGACAGTCATGTGAGCTTGGAAGAGAACTCCGATTTCCAGAAAGGAACACAGCTTGGCTGACACCTTGATTGAATCCAATTAAGCCATGCCCAGACTTCTGATCCATGGAAACCGAGACATACAAAATGTATTTTTCTAAGTTTCTATATTTGTGGTCATATGTCACCCAGCAATAGAAAACTAATACAATCAAGCACACCTTTAGTATTACCTTCTCTTTCCCTGCTTGTTCCTTTCATGTTTATTTTGCCTTTTTACCTATTTTCTTGTTCTGTGGATTCCGTCCGATGAGACCATCAATCAAGATGTCCTGGTTTCCCCCAGTGAGTAGAAAAACACATGACCCAAACTAGGTCAATCAGATCTTTCTCTCCAGGAATCCAAATCTTAAGAAGAATGAGAAAGAGGCTGTATGTGTTTGGAGCTGACTGATCCCTGCCGTGTTACCCTGAAACACTCTTGCTACCAGTTCTCCTAGAGAGTTCCTATCACCTATCTTTGCCAATTCCTATTCCCTAACTTCCTCTTTTATTCTGTGAGCTCCACTAGATTCTTCAAATGAATTCCTCTTCTGCTGAAATTAATCAGAATCTGTTCTCTTTGTTGCAGTCAGAAAATTCAAATTGATACATAGAGCCCTGTTATAATCACCTCATACTTTCTTTGTCTCTCTGGGTTGTATTATGGTCTTTTTTCTTTCTTTTTAAATTTTGTTTGATGGGATCTTACTTTGTTGCCCAGGCTGGAGTGCAGTGGCACTATCTTGGCTTACTGCTGCTGTCTCCCTCCCCTGGGTTCATTCTCCTGCCACAGCCTCCCAAGTAGCTGGGACAACAGGTGTGCACCACCATGTACAGCTAACTGTTTTGTTTTGTTTTGTTTTGTTTTGTTTGGAGAGATAGGGTCTTCCTATGTTGCCAAGGCTAGTCTTGAACTCCTGGCCTCAAGTGATTCTCCCAACTCAGCCTCCCAAAACATTGGGATTACAGGTGTTAGCCACTGTATCCGGCCTATGCGCCTTTCTAAAAGGCTTTTCTCATCACGAAGTGTTCCCTAAACATGCAAGGTTTCAAGGAGAATTTTCATAATTGAAATGATAGGATTTTAGAATCAGAAGTCTGGAAATGATACATGAAAATGGTCAAGTTACCTTCTTAATTTTAAAGACTACATTTTTTGGTTAAGTCTCATAAAGACATCTTTAGACTTAGGATAAATCAGAAAATGTATACTGTATGTAGGGATGAAAACATAATTTTTTTTTTTAACTAGGAAAATAAAGAGTACAGAATGGCTCCCAGCAGTAAATTTTCTAATTTCTTAGAAGGAAAAGAAAGATCAGTTTGAGGTGCAGGTTTTCTTGATCTTCAAAGTGAGTGTGTAAAGATGTCTATTTCCTGGCTGGAAACATCAAAGACAAAGGAGGAATCTTGAAAGAAATAAGAGCTCTAGAATAAAATTAAAAATAAAAATGGAAAGATGGAGAGAAGTACAATTCCACTGTTAGAATTATAATTTTTTGACTCACTTCTTGATATACAAACCTTCTTTCCTTCCTGGTAAAAGCCTATGTGAAAAGTGTTATGAAGTTTCTCCCTCTTGTATCTTGTCAGAATATACAAAAATTCAGATTACAGTTGACCCTTGACCAACACCTATTTGCACTGTGTGAGTTCATTTATATGTGAACTTTCTTCTGTCTGTTCACCTCTGAGATGATAAGACTCGTCCCTCTTGTTCCTCCTCCTCCTCAACCTACTCAATGTGAAGACAATGAGGATGAAGACCTTTTTACTCACCCACTTCCACATTAGAAAGAGTAAATAGGCCGAGCGCAGTGGCTCATGCCTGTAATCCTAGCACTTTGGGAGACCAAGGTGGGCAGACCACTTGAGGTTGGGAGTTTGAGTCCAGCCTGACCAAGATGGAGAAATCCCATCTATACTAAAAACATGAAAAAACATTAGCTGGGCATGGTGGCATGTGCCTGTAATCCCAGCTACTTGGGAGGCTGAGGCAGGAGAATCACTTGAACCCAGGAGGCGGAGGTTGTGGTGAGCCAAGATCGCGCCACTGCACTCCATCCTGGGCAACAAGAGTGGAAACCCCGTCTCAAAAAAAAAGTAAATATATTTTCTATTTCTTATTATTTTCTTAATAACAGCTTCTTTTCTCTAGCTGACTTTATTATAAGAATACAGTATATAATACATAACTGTACACAATATGTATAAATTGAATGTTTATGTTATCCATAAAGCTTCTGGTTAACAGCAGGCTATTAGTAGCTACGTTTTTGGGAAGTCAAAACTTATACTCGGATTGCTGACTGTACAGGGTATTGGTGTCCCTAACCCCTGTGTTGTTCAAGGGTCAATTGTATATTCTTTTTAAAGAAGTTAAAATAAGACTGTTAATACTTTTATTGCACTGTTCATGACAGCATGTCAAGCGTGATAAAGCATTTTTTTCTTAGTTTAATTTATTGAATTGTAATTAAGGTATTTTTCACTGTAGTCCTAAGAATGACCATGTTAAAACAAGTCCTTTGCTAATGCCTTAATAAACAACATTCAACATTGTTAAAGTTGGGAACAAGTTTGAGGTAAAATTTGTGTCCATGAGATTGGATGAATCATGGTGTAAAGAAAATAATGTAGAGAAAATATATGAAAAAAAGTCAGTAACTGAAGAGTAGATTTTTGAAAGTTCAGTGGGTTTTGCTTTGCTCTAGGGCCAATTTTAGCTTCTTTATTAAGCATTATTTTGTTAATCTTCCTATTACAAAAAAACATAATTGAGATTTTGTTTTGGGATTGCTAGAAGAAATGAGTTGGTGTTTCTGTGATGTTTCCTCTGAAACACAAAACTGAACATGGTCCTTTACAAGATTTCCCTCTCTTTTACATACATTCTAGACTGGATGAAAATGAAATGAATCTTAGAGCTCAGGAAATATCACGATTTCAAATGGACAACCCTTGACTTTTTTGTCAGATTGTTTCTTCATGGAAAAACTCATTATCTCTCCCATTCCAATTTTCCAGTAGAGGTTTGATTGAGTCTTGAGCATGTGTTGACCACCGTCATAGCATGTATTATGACTGAAGTATTAAGGATCTAAAAGGAACAGAGATAGATTGCATTTAGCTTAGGATTGTTATATGCACTCTCATTCAATGTTTGGACAACTTGCTGGAATACCCTTGACAGTTCGCCATTATCTTTCCCTGTGCATTGGCTCTATAGATTTAATGCATCTATCTTATCAATGGAATGATGATATTTTGTGCTTGGAGATCTGAAACTGTTGCTTTGTAGCCCTTTGCTCCTATTTATTTCCAGAATCAGGACCTCTAGAATGAAACTCTGGTAAAGAATCAGTCAATATTTTTTGTTTGTTTGTTTTTTTCCCCACAGGAATCTGAAATCACTCCAAAGAGTATTTTTTTTTTTTCTTTTTTTTGTGGCGCTGAAAGATATGGCAACTCAAACTCCTAGGTCTCTCAGGATTGATGGGTACCTTTTAATAGTGCATCAGAATTGAAGATATTCTAGTGTAAGGTCTAGCTACCTTTCCAGAATTACCATCTCAAAAAGTTGTTAATTTAAATCCCACTTCTTAAGCCAAGCAGTACATCTAAAGTGAGCTTTTAAAAATTGTATTATTTATTTATTTATTTATTTTGAGCCAGAGTCTCACTCTGTCTCCAGGCTGGAGTGCAGTGTTACGACCTCGGCTCACTGCAACCTCCACCTCCCAGATTTAAGCAATTCTCCTGCTTCAGCCTCCCAAGTAGCTGGGATTACAGGTGCCTGCCACTATGCCCAGCTAATTTTTGTATTTTTAGTAGAGATGGGGTTTCACCATGTCGGCCAGGATGGTCTTGATCTCTTGACCACCTGCCTCAGCCTCCCAAAGTGGTGGGAGTGCAAGCATGAGCCACCATGCCCAGCCTAAAGTGAACTCTTGACTGAAACTATTACTGACGGGATTTTGTTGGAAGCACTGAACCCTGACTGTATCCAGCATTTACTAAAGCAATGAGAATTCTCCTTAAAGCATATGCCCTCAGTTTCAAAGGAAATCAGTTCTGAGATACTCTTTTTCTCTTATAGAGTAGTACTATGGTCTTCAGACATTCACTGTATAGAGAGAGGGTTTAGGTTGTAGAACAAATCAAATATATTTGAAATGCATTTTGCTTTCTGAGGGACTATGGTGTGCTTTTCTTCAAGACTGTTGATAAAATTTACTTTTTAAAAAATGAACTTCCTCCTGTGTTTACACCAGCTTTTATACTTTGTTGGAAATGTAGCCATTTCCAGAGAGAATTTGGCGTTGCATTTATCAAACAGGATAGCTTAATTATTGGCACAGATTAGTTTTTATTTGTTTGAGCAGTGTGCACCGCCATGAGAGGGCATCCACATTTTCATTCCAGGCATGGAAAAAATGTAAAACAGGTTTGGCGTGAAGCATGTATGTATGTGTGTATGTGCATCAAACTCTACCCTATATGAAAGGCTGCCGATTTTTAAAATCCTTAGGAACTAGAGTAATTAATATCCTCTGTTGCCTATAAAAATTGGAAGACCTGGGAATATTTCATCCATTTGTACCATTTGGAAACCATTATTGGCCCATAGGGATTGATACTTCAAGAGGAGTGGTCTCTTGCCAGCTTATTTCGTAAGTTTTGCCTATCTAGTTTCACTGTTTCCCACCCTTCTCTCCTTTATGATGTGTCTTTTCCTTGGGTTAAAGGTTTTTGTCAGCTTCTGCGTTGTGCTTATATTTTTCTTCCTATTTACAAAAGCTCATCTTCCCTCGCCAGTGAAACAATTTATGGAGTGTGTACATCTACACCTAGCTGGCTCTGCTGTTGTACAGAGGTGCAAGCAGGACTGTGATTTTAGACATAGTAGTGTCAACAGACATAGTAGTGAGGATGACACAGCATCCCACAGGAAAAGATTGCAGTGATGTTATCCTCACTTCAATTCAACTACATGGCTAACAAGCACATTACAGAGAAAAAAAAGAAAGAAAGGAGATTAAAGATTAATGCTTCTAGCCAGTCATGTCCCGTGGGGAGACATCTTAGAACTCATTCTACCCATTGTGACCAAACATATATAGCAGTTTTTCAGAGAAGGAATCAAAACTCAAGAATAAATGACATGTTCTGATATGTTAGGCAAATGTCAGACAATGACACAGAGCCCTAAGTTAATATTTGGGAAACTAAAATTTTGAAGTACTTTTTTTTTTTTTTGGGAGGTGGGGGACGGAGTCTTGCTCTGTCGCCCAGGCTGGAGTGCAGTGGCCGGATCTCAGCTCACTGCAAGCTCCGCCTCCCAGGTTTACGCCATTCTCCTGCCTCAGCCTCCGGAGTAGCTGGGACTACAGGCGCCCACCACCTCGCCCGGCTAGTTTTTTTGTTTTTGTGTCTTTTTTTGTATTTTTTAGTGGAGACGGGGTTTCACCATGTTAGCCAGGATGCTCTCGATCTCCTGACCTAGTGATCCGCCCAGCCTTCCAAAGTGCTGGGATTACAGACTTGAGCCAGCGCGCCCGGCCTTGAAGTACTTTTATACAAAGCATATGCTAATATATGCAGACTAATGGAAATTATTCATGACCTTGAGGTTTCTCACAGGTTGACAGTGGGGTTCTTGGTGTCACAGAAAGTGACCATTGCTGGTATAGATTCTAACAATTACTTGGATTATACCACGACTTCATATTTAATGTGAATTTTATCTACTTAGCAGTCTGAGCATTTGCTCTTTTGCCAACAGTTTCGCTTGCACATATAAGTAAGTAAACAAACGTATTTATCACCCCTAGGATCAGTAAGCACTAATAAAGTTGCTGCTGCTTGCATTTTAGATTTGTTTTAATGACAGACACATCCTAAATTAACTAAGAATGGTTTGCTTGCTTTAGAGCTCAGCAAGAAAGGTAAAGATATGAGCATGATTCGTTGTCACCAATCAGGTTGAAATGATGGTACGTGTTATTCTTTGTTGTCAGCATACTCTAACTGTCTTAGATTGAATTTCTAAGGGGGAGTGTGTGTGTGTGTGTGTGTGCAGTCATGCATGTGTGCATGTCTGTGCATATGCGCACACGCACATTACTATTTTCTTTCATGGGAGTTGTGATGTCGCTTTTTGACAAAATTCATTGTGAACATTATCCGAGACTGCAGTGAGGAAAACCAACAGACTGAACAAATGAACAAATACACAGACTCTGCTCCCCTACTTTATGTAATATTTTTATATACGTTTTATTGAAAGCCAGCACTCTACATACAGTCATCGTGAATTATCTTTTGTGATGTACAATATTTGGTAAGGTGTGCTTTGCAAATGCTCCCTTATTCAACTAGTTCCATGAATTTGCTGAAACATGGTCAGTTTTGTTCTGTACACAGACAGTATATTAAGATAAGGATTAAAACCGTGTTTAATCAATTGTTAAACTTTTATCCCTTCATGTTCCTGTTCCATCTTTCTTTCTGCCCTTTGCTGATCATCTAAAAATAAATTTGTATTCTCTGACCAATGCACTCACTCCATTCATTTATTAACTCTTTTACAGTCTTATTTATTTCTGAAGTGGTAGAAACCCTTGATAACCTACTCTAGTGAACTTTCTTCAGACCATGTCTTCTTTAACACCTGAAACACTTAACAATGTTGACTACTCTCTCTTAAGTGGTCTTTGATGCGTTGTTTGCTGTCAACCGTTAACACTATTCCTGTATCCAGAAGCGCTGTCTGAAAGCCAGGACTGCTGATATTGATCATTTTGGTCTGTTTCTGTCTCCACTTTGGCCTCTCTTTTCCATTTCTCCATTGCCTGCATGTTTTCTTCTTTTTCTGTTTGTCAATTCCATTTGATACAACTGTTCTACAAAGAAAGTAAAAGATACTGTTTAAAACTAAAACCAGTTATATCACTTATATCTTTTGGAAAAGATATAATGCATGAAGTACGGGGTAGGTAGTGCTTACAACTTATTTTTGTTTTAAGAAAATATCCAGGCTGGGTGCAGTGGCTCACACCTGTAATCCCAGCACTTTGGGAAACCAAGGCGAGTGGATCACCTAAGGTCAGGAGTTCGAGACCAGCCTGGCCAACACAGAGAAACCCCGTCTCTACGAACAAATACAAAAATGAGCGGGGCATGGTGATGGATACTGTAATCCCAGCCATTTGAGAGGCTGAGGTGGGAGAAGCGCTTGAACCCAGGAGGTGGAGGTTGCAGTGAGCTGAGATCACACCACTGCACTCCAGCCTAGGTAACAAGAGTGAAACTCTGTCAAAAAAAAAAAAAAAAAAAAAAGAAAGGAAAGAAAGAAAAGAAAAGACAGAAAGGCAGAAAGACAGAAAGAAAGAAAGAGCCCTAAGGAACCAGGTAGGTCTGCTCAGTTGAACAGGTGTAGCACCCTGGAGTCTACTCTATGTCTAGGCTAAGTTTTCTTAGGTGTTTGGCATCTATTATCTTTTTAAATCCTTACCACAGCCTGTTTGTTATTTATCTCCATTTTACACATAAAATTACTTTATGTTTTCATTGCATTGAGAAAGTCTTCTAGGTGAATTTGAAAGCCAGGAGGAGTTGAACATGTTTGGCATTCCTCAAAAGAGAAAAGGAATAAGTGTTCAAAATGGTGAAATTTCTGAAACTAGGATGATGACTTCAAAAGATGATTTATGATACTTAGGTTAGGATGTTGCTACACCAGGTTAAATGCTGTCATTGATTTTTATTTTCCTTACAAGGAAGAAATAAATTTGCGGGCGGGAGTAGGGAGTTACTGAAATGTACCTAATTTCTAATACTCCAAGCTACATATTTAGATATGCTATTATTTGTATTTATCAGTTTCCCATTTTTTAATGTGCCTTTCTTAACACATTAATGATAGTTTAAAAATAATATTTTCTTCATGCTAAAACAAATTAAATGATGAGAGAAAATTTAGGTCTCCTTGCAAGCTAGTTCTCCTCTTTTCTTTCAATGGAATAAGCTTCTTTGTGACCCTGGCATTAAAATGTTTTGAAATGGTTATTGGTTCATGGACATTAGGTTCTGTAATACAATTTTCCCTATCATCTGGATGTATTGCTGTTTGAAGACACGTTCCACCATTATTGGTGCCCTCACTAGCAATGAGGGATGAGCCTGACTGAACTTTGGGAATAAAGCCAGTTGTTTTCTCTGCTGCATTACAAGGAAAGTTATTCAGGAACATGCCCACTGTGGCAAATTTACCAAGTGGAATATTTGTTGCCTTGACATTTTGGACTATCCACGGGCATGAAAAGTCAACAGAGAGGTATTTCTACACTTGCTCAGGAATTATTTGATTAAATAGCATTGGAGGATAGAAATAACTGTTTTGTTTTATTTTTTACTTAAGGTGTAATCCTCTTAGTCAACCGAAGCTTACACTGGCAATGGTATTCATTATTTTATTCAGGTTTTTATTCTTTTTTCATTAATGTAGAGCTTTGTACCCAAATGCATTCTATACATGTCTCTCATTATTCCTCTAGCAGCAAGACAGCACTTTCACCTCTACCCCCAAACTAAACAGGATTTAATGATGTGCACTTCTTGCCTCATGGAGGGGGAAAAGCACAGTTTCACGGTCTTAGTCTCTGAACTGCAAAGACACACTTGAGGTTTATCCACTGAGTAAATAACTAGGGTGAAAAAGTCTTTGGCCTCTACAGCAAGAACTAATATGACCCAGCCAAATTATGACCCACCTGTTGATACTCTTAACAAGTGTGGTTAGGGAATATCATGTTTATGTTGAATCCATGACTCTGAGTAATTTAGGGCTGTGCTGCTCAATAGGGTAGCCCAAGCCATATGGTTCTGTAAGTTTACATTTAAATGGATGAAAAATTTAGTTTTTCAGTAGCAATAACTACTTTTTTAGTGTTCAGTAGCCACATATGACCCGGTTTGGACCAAAGAGACTTGAAATGTTTTCTGGGGATCATGGCTGAAGAGATTTTCCTTTCCTGCTAGACATGGACACCAAGCTGCAGCTCTTGGAAGCTGTAGGCTGCCATCTTGGGGATGTGAAAAGCCCCCTTAAGAAGAAGGAAACTCTAAGGATAGTAAAGAGACCAGAAGGAAGAAATTTTGTCTTTGGTGATAGCATAGAGCTGCTACATCAACACTTGCCCAAGTCCTGTTCTATTTCTAGACCTATTATGTTCAATACTGTGGCCACTAGCCTCCTGTGGATACTGAGTAAGTAAAATTTGGCTAGTTCAAAGTGAGATGCATTGTAAGTGCACAATACACATTGGATTTTGAAGACTTAGTATATAATAATAATGTAGAATGTCTCATTAATCCTTTTTTTATTGGTTACATGTTTAAAGGTTAATGTTTTGGATATATTATGATAAATAAAATACATGAAGTTCATTGCACTTATTTCATTTTATTTTTTCAATGTGGCTACTAAAAATTGAAATCACGTGTGTGGCTCACATTATATTTCTATTGGACAGTGTCACTTCAGACATTTAAGTTACTTTAACAATAAATTCCTTTCATTGTTCAAGTCAGTTTGAATCACATTTTCTGCTGCTTGCAGCATAAAGATTTCTAATTAATGCTTGGCATAACATTTCTGTTTAAACTTTATTTCTGTCCATTCGTGCTTGCAACCATGACACACATACAAATGTATATGTGTGTGCACCGGCACTCACACATGCCATAAAATATTCTTCCTTGTGTTCCTAAATATCCATCTGAGATGCTAGCTCACTACGTAAAACTTTCTGACTCTCAGCTTTTCACATCTGAACCATAAAAAAAAAAAAAAAAAAAAAAAAAAAAAAGATTTGGAAGTTAGCTATTTCCATGACTATAGATATTTCCATGACTATATTCGTTCTACTGATTATTTTCTGTGTTTGATTCACTTTTATTTATACACTGAATTGTCATTAAATTTTCTTCTTATTTCAGTTTTGGGGTACTTTTCTTCTCTCTTTGATCTTTTTGATGCCACTGAAATTATAACCATTTACTTAGCTAGTAAGACTGCATATAAGTGGCAGTGGAGAATGAAAAATAAAACTATCCACTCAAAAGAACTGAATAATTTAAAAAATGCTAGAGTGTGAGATTTTATACTGTAGGAAAATAAGTCATTACCAGATATGTTATTTAAAGATTTTCTTTAAACTTTTAAGCCTGCACATTTAATTTTCTAGTTTTTTTCCTAAAAAAAAAAAAAAAAAAAAGGCAAATACAAAATTACAAGCTGTAAGATAGTAATAAAAGTCATTTGGTTATCTGTTTATTAGACTAGAAAACCTTTATCTTCTATGAAATGCATATAGATTAAGGGAAACTATGTATAGCCAACCAAAATAAAACAGTCACGCTGTACGTTTTATCAAATTACTTCTGAAAACAGGAAAACACTCAATAGTAAGCTGCATATAGCTCCCTTGTTACTAGTTATACTTTATATAATGTTTAAGGAAATTTTTGAGATATCTCTTCTTATCTTTTTTCTATGAAAGTGATAAATATAATTGTATAGCATATGTTTTTATTTTTATATTTCTTCCAATTCTTTAGGACATCAATCATTATTGAAATTGTGTCCTTCCCCCATCTCATTTATTTGCTTTTTACCTCTCTGGCTTTCCTTGTATTGAAAAATCTAGATTCTTTCTAGGGGAGAAGTGTCCTATGTATATTCTGATTTCTTTGTTTTTTTGGAGAAATGAATGAGTATTGAGTAAAGTCATGCTGTAAGTGTCATTTGAAAAACACAAGTTCGTTATATTTTGCTATTCATCCTAATTTTCAAGTAGAATTGCAGTAAGCTAATCATTGATTAGGGTGCCATTAGAGTTGGCCGATAGGAAGGTAATTCTGTGAGTGAAGTGGAAATTATTTGGCTAAATCATGTGGTTTTCCACCTTTCATTATTATACCACTTTTGTGAAATACTTGTAATTTTGATTGTAGAAAGTTTTAAAATTAAATAGCTGTGTATAAACTTATTGAATTTAATCCCTATATATATTAAGTTCTCATTGGCTGCATGGCACTATAGGAGACTCTTATTTGGAAAATCTTTTATTTTCCTTTGGGACTAGTACCAATGAGTGTGTTAAACAAAGTAATTCCTAAATATGGCCTTAAACTCTCTTCCCCAAAACAAACACATTCCTCAAAATAACCCTGACTGAGCAGAAAAGCAGTAGTTTACCAGGTATCTCTAAACTATATGCCCATATCCTAAAAGTAGGGATTAAGATGAAGATTTTATATGATTAGATTGGGCAAATATGGGAAATCCACTCATTCATTTGTTTATTCGTTCATTCAACCAACATTTATCAAATACTTATCATAGTGAATCTATGTCACCAAGAACAAAGTTTGGGAACATTCCTGCTGAGGAGAGTAGGGGTTATATTAGCAATGTTACATTTTATGTATTTGACACCTTGGGTGGATCACTTTTACTATGCTTTCCTCTAGAAGATAAAATAATTTACTGTAATAATCAGTAATAACCAGTATTTTCTCTTTTCTTCTTAATGGAGATGTAATTTACGTATAGTAATATTCACCATTTTAAAGTGTATAATTCAGTGTTTTTTTACATTAAAAAGGTTATGAAACTCTTACCACTATTGAATTCCAGAACTTGAATCATTCTCTAAAATAAATCTCATACCCACTCATATTCATTCCTCACTTCTCTTCCCCCCTGTCAGCTGGCAGACTACTTTCTGTCTCTCTAAATTTGCCTATCCTGGACACTTCATATAAATGCAGCCCTACAAGATGTGGCCTCTGTGTCTGTTTTCTTTAACTTAACATAGTATTTTCAAGATTCATCTATGTTGTAGCATGTATCAGTACTTCATTCCTTTTTATGAGTGAATTAAAATATTCCACAGTATGAATGTAGTACATGTTGTATATCCATTTATCAATTGTTGAACATTTGGGTTGTTTCAACTTTTTTTTTTTTTTCTCTTATGAATAGTTCTGCTATAAACATTTGTGTACAAGCTTTTGTATGAACGTATGTTTTCAGTATTCCTGCATATACACCTAGGAATAGAATTGCCGGCTCACATAGTAATTTTATGTTTGAATTTGTAAGGAGCTACTAAACAGTTTTTCGCAGTAGGTGCATCAGCAGCAGTAACGTATGCAAGTTCCAATTTATCCACATGGTTGCCAACACTTGTACTTTTTGCTTGTTTGATTATAGCCACCCTAGTAGGTGTGAGGTGTTTTATTTATTCTTTAGTTTAGAAAAAGTGAACCACTTTTTAATAAATCATACATTTAAAATTTTATAAATTATTTTATGATTTACTAAAATTTGCATTTTTATCAAAATTATGAAAATCTTGCAGCTTACAGTAGTTCACTCTTTTAAATATTGAGCACTATTTAAAAATGCAAGAATTCAAATAATGACATAACTGAAGTAGCTCAAAGTCTACTTATTTTTCTGTAAACTCAGAGGCTATTATTGTTCATTAAGAGTCTTCTGATTACAAGAGAAGACATGTAGTACCACACAGACAAAAGCTATGCCTGAAACAAGCCTGAATAATTACAAAGAATTGTGAACTTACTCTCAAAACAAATGCATGTAACTGAGTCCTCATGTCCCTTGGGCCAGCTGTATAATTGGAACTTCTATGAATTAACTTGTAAAATAAAAGGATAAGTTTTAAAAAATTCTAAGTTGAAGCTTAGTATCTGCTACAGTTGTTTAGAAATTAGGTCAACAACATATTTTGGTAAGAAGAATAGTCTATAACTGACATTTTGAATTACAGCACATGTTGACAATAAAAAGCAGATCAGTTTTTTTTTTAGTTTTATTATTGTTTCTAATTTTCTGTATACAACAAATTCCCTTATTACCTACACCTAGGACAAATCACTCCCACTGCCACACTCTTGGTTTTAAAGCCTTTTGTGTTTCCAAAGGGAATGCTTTTATATATTACATGACAAGCATCTTGGTAAAGCAGAAAAGTTTTCTGATTTGGTTCCCAATCAGGAAATAACTCTCCAACCAAAGGTCCTAGCCCACCCTTTCATCAGAGTGCAGTAGAAGTGACTGGTGCAAAAGAAAGAAATGCTAGAAAGAAGACAGCAAAACTTACATAGTTAACCTCAGGGTCAACCCAAACTTTTCCAGAGTAATAAGAAAAACATTATCTAAAACATATTCTAGAAAGCAAATCGCATTAGTTATCTGTTGCTGCATAACAAATGACTCTCAAACTTAGTTGCTGAAAATAATATTTATTATCTCATACAGTTTTTGGCATTCAGGACTTTAAGAACACCTTAGGTGAGTGATTCTGGCTTACAGCCTCTCTTATGAGGTTCAGTCAAGCTGTTGACTGGCGCAGCAGTCATGTGAATATTTGGTTGGAGCTGGAGGATCTGTTTCCAGGCTTACTCATGTGGTTGTTTATAGGAGACTTCAGTTCTTCTTCTTATGGACCTCAGAGTAAGGCTGCTCACTACTTGGCAACTGGTTTCTTTCCAATAAGTGAAGAGGGAGAGGGAGGTGGATGGGAGAGGGCGCACAACCAATGTGGCAGCTACAATGTCTCTTACAACTTTTTCTCACAGGTAACATACCATGACTTCTTGCAATATTCTATTGGTCATCCAGACCAATGCTGGTGCATTGTGGAAGGAGACCACATAGAGATGTGAATTACAGAGGGTGAGGATAATTAGGGGTCATCTTAGAGGACAACTAACCCACCAACCTTCCTCGACTAACATTAATTTATAAATTTAGGTATTTATTATTAGAACACAATGCTTCTCTAGAATGTTGCTTATTGTTGTCTTCTTTCTAGTTTTCTGAGTAAAGCCTAAAAGTCTTTAGGAATTGCTTTACGTGGGCTGGATGGGCTCTGCTTAGTGATGAGAGTCACCTACTCACCATATCTTTTAACTGAAGTAGGGTGTCCAACATTTAACCTTCCAATTTTTCTTTCAAGGGTAGTTTTAAAAAGAGGCAGGTGTTTTAGCTCTAAGAATACCTGTATGTTTTTAGAACAGAGAAAGTGGGAACAATGGAGGAATGAAGTCATGTATATTTTTTAATCTTGTTTTTACAGTAGGTGGTTTTAAGTCCTACCATATGATGGCTGGTATTTTCAAGAATTGTTTCTTTCTATCAATAGAAAAATGTGTCCCTTCCAACTTTCCATTACTTGAATGTCTGTGTTAACCTAGAAAGACAGTAGGAGACTAAAACTTGTAATATTTTCATTACGTGAAAGATTAAATTATGTTTTATTATATGAGTTCCTTAGTATTTTCCCTGGACAGACCTTTTCTTCCCATCACACAAACAATAGAGACAACTTTATGAAATATGAGAGAATTGTATTTTAATACTCTGAGGTAGGATCAAGCTACTTTCATCATATATTACAATTTTCCCCTAAAGAAATTCTAACTATGAGGGCCAATGGGCTCAGGTTACATACAAGAATTATATATACATTATCATTTGTTTTTGAAAGTAATTATTCTAAGGCAAAGTTAGGTTTGAATTTGATTCTGAACAATGATGATGCATTTGAACTGTTAGGGCAATTAGGACTATGTCCCTTTCCCTCTATTAACATAGATTCACCCACATATTCTTTTTCATGTGTAGTCCTTTAAACTGCACAGCCTTTGAAGGATGGTTAGTTTGTATCTGGGGTTTGTGCTTCTTTTCATCTACTTTTTGATTGCCATGTCATTGAAAAGTGCTTAATCAGAGAGAGGATTACAAAATAAAATCACCATTAGCATAAATAGTTTATACTCATTTTAATGCTTTTTTCTTGTTGGTTTATGGAGTTGGGCATTTGGAAAAGTAAAGAATATATAACTTTCTTTTTTAGGGTATTTTGTAAATCAGTTTTTCTCTTCTACTTTGTTTTAACATTTAAAAAAGAGACAAAGTCATCAGAGTCAAATTATGTATTTATGTTTTTGTTAGAAAAATAATTGGTTAGATGAATTGACTTACTAATTTAACATAATTTATTTTGGAAAAATTTTTAAAAGCTAAAATATGTATTTAATGTGTGAATTGAAGAAACTGGAAATATATGAAGATATACATTGTATTATACTTATCATCCTTAGAAATGCACTGTTATCTTGTTTAGAGAGACATCATTCAGTTCCTAAATAATTTTTTTAAAAATTCTGGAATCCTTAGAAATACCATTCCGGTGGTATAGCTAATGGGTAAACTGGAACTAACAGAAAGGAATTTTATTTCTTTATCCCTCACACCCACCCCAATTCCTTGCACAGATTTACATGGCATGGCTCATGTAACACAGTAGAAAGATTCCCGAAAATTGTATTGAACTTTTCTATCCCTATTTTAAATGCACTGAAGAATAGACTACTTAAATGAATCTAAAAGTAATTTTTCTTTTATAACTGTGGCTTGAAAACATTTAGATTTTATATAACAACTGTGTTTAATCATTCCAAGTTGTTTTTATCAGAATAAATCCCTAAAGCAAGCGTTGCCGAGTGTCAATCCTTTGCTCTCCCTTATGACTGAAAACTATGGTTGCTTCTTTGCTTGTAACTTTAATTTATGGAAGACAGGCTTTTGGTGTCCAGAAGGCAGAATGAACTTGCTGAAACAGATGCTAAACCTAAATGGTTTTTAGCATTTTCTGCCCCTGCCTCCTGGTTGCTTTTGTTGCATTTTCTATGGGTACCTTGCATAATGTGAGTCACCCAGGTGGGCAGAGTTCATAGAGATTAATTTCTGGCTTGTGAAGAGGAGCAGAAAGCAGTAGAGGGGTGGATGTTCTTAGGATGATCCACATCTGTTCTTCTCTTGTCCCTGTGCTTCCTGGTCACCCACCTCCAGTTTCAGTTTTATTCCCATTTTACATTGAAACTTAATGTAATTAAAATAAATTATGCAGGATCCATATTGTGTTTTAAATAACACTTCCAAAAGTATATCATGGGTAAGTTAATAATTGTGAACAAGATTCCCTTGTTTAAGATAGCAAAATGAAGCTGAATCTCAAAATATTGTTCCCTCTTAACTCAATGGCATCAACAATATAAAATTAAAAATCAGCGCTGACCATTCATCATTCATCCATCCACCCCATTCATCCATCTAGTCCAATGAGGAGAAAACTCCCAATCATCAATAAGAACAAAATATTACTATCTAGCAAAGGAAGCAGATCTAAGTCCCAGAGTCTGCATGTCTGGCTTGGTAATAGCACATGTGCATTTAGTTGCTCGCTGCATAAACCAAATAGGGGAGATATAAACAAAATGAAATCCCGTAAACACCCTACTCTCATCCCAACTGTAGAGAAGCTAGTGGGGCAGCCTGAGAGAAAGAACAGGGACATTTCCATGAGGGTGGTAGTCTTCTTGCTCACAAGAGAGTAATAATTTTTCCACCTTGATGTCTCCATGAGGGCATGAAAGTGAGGGATAAAAAACAGAATGACCAAATACACTCCAAGCTAATTAACTTTTGCAATAAACAAGGTTGTAATTGATCAGAAAACAAAAGACGAAAATGGGACAAAGAGTTGGAATATGTAGGGAAATATATACTAGAATCCCTAGGAGCTGACTTCAACCTGCCTATTGCCTTAATGCCTTATCTCTATTGTATCTGAGGAAGAGAGGAGCTAATTCGGTTAAATAAATCTCCTGAGGTACTCCTCATGGAAGTAGAGGCTCAGAGGCCCTGGGCTGAGTAAGGGAAACTTTCTGAAGCCACAGGCACTGAATTGATTGCCAATAAAGTGAAGCAGACCTTGGCATAAAATAATTACAAAACCAGAGAGGAGGTGGCAAAGCTCCAAAACACTAACCAAGACCCTGCCAAAGCCCAGACACTCCCCCTTGACAAATGACCTCCGGTATAAATAGAACTCAAATTGTAGCTTATAGAGGAAGCTAAATGTCAGCTAAGGTAAAAAGGGAATCAAGAAGAATCGACCCGTATTCTAATCATGCACATTGAAGTTCTAGATTAACCTGCCCAAGTGTATCGTGGTTGACATGGAGACTAATAACAGGCAAATTAAGAGAACAAAATGTGGGGAATCAATGAAGAACTAAATCTGTAGAAACAAGGACACACTATGTTTCCAGGGAGAAAAATGTGGGTGTAAATGAGTAACACTAAAACATACCTTTATTAAGCCATTAAATTTCAAGTATTAATGGCAAAAACCACAATTACTTTTGCACCAACTTAATATAAAGATGAAATTTTTCAGGATTTGGTGAGAAAAATAAACAAGTCACTTATACCACAAGCTCAAAAGCAGAAACAGATTATTTAATGATAAAACAGGGGATTACATGGGGAAATTGTGGTAAAGGGCAGAATAATCATTGATATCATTTAAGTATAGATGGAAATTAAACGATCATGAGATTGAGGATTATAGGAAGTAAATATTGTAAATTTTGACAACATACAAAATTATTGTTAAAAATGTTGAGAGATAGAATCTTGATAATGGAAGATTAAATTGCGAAGACTGTGTAGAATAGAATGACTAAAAACAGACTTTAAAACTTACAAATCACCAAGAGGAAAACATGTATGCATCACATAAAGAGGCAATCCATATAGAAGCTTTAAAACAAAGGAAACATTACATTTAGAATGTAAAATATAAGAAGTTGATTGCGTGTGTTGTATCAATGAATATGAATGTTTAGTACTTCTTAAGATAATGATATATATGTAATATAAATGAGAACAATACTCATATATTGAGTTACTACATGAAAAAAGAAAGGCCTATCTATATATACTATGTACAAGAAATAATTCTAAAGATGTTACTCATTGAATTAAAATTGAACAGTAAGGTAAACAGTTAAATGCTAACAAAAATAAAACTAAAATTCATGATACTAATTTCAGACTATTATATCCAAACCAAGAAAAGGGCTAAGTGAGATGAAAAAACTCAGTGTATTATACAAGTTGCAATTCACAATGTGACTATAATTGTATAAATCTCTACAGTCTAAATATCTAAAATGAAATAAAATAAAAATTATTCAACTGCAGGAAATGCAAAGAAAATTTAACAAAAATATAGTGGTGGTAAGAGATGTTAACTCATCATGTCAGCCATTAAAAGACTATGTAGAAAAAAATTAGTTGCAATTTAAAGGGTCTCAATAAAATCAATAAAAAGTTAAACCAAATGTAGATGTGGAAATAGATAACTTGATAGCTGGATGGTTGGATGGACCAATGAAGGAATGAATTATGGCTATTTCTAGAGAATCAATCTCTATTGCAATACTTTAGGCCATATACAGAAATGAAACATATATTAGACCTCAAAGGAAACTTTTATGTAGCCCAAAAAGGTAAAATTATATGAACCACCTCACTGGCCAACATGTAATAAAATTAGAACTTAATTTTAGGAAACTGTCTTAATTTAGGAACTCTCTCAATTTTAATATTTGTGTAGAGAGTTTTTGCATATGCATATTCACTATTAATACACAGAAGACTCCTAACTTCACGCTGATTCCTTTAAAGTGTCTATTCTCTCCCCTCAAGAATTGAAATAGTTTCAGTATATTTTGTTTTATAAATATTTAACTTATGTTTGCTGAGGTTGAGAAAGGCAATATTCCACAAGGGTCCATTTTCTAAATCTAAGGCGTGAATGATTTTTTCATAGTTACAAGTATTTATGAAATATTGGGAATATATGCATGTGAAATGTCTCATAATGGACTATTTTAGACTTAAGCTATTCTTTTTTTTAGGTCTCCAGTGTAAAATTCAAAGAGTAGAAGCTATAGCAAATGAATATGCTGTGTTTCTTGTGCTATAGACTCCTCAATCTTTACAGGAGTCTTATTTGCTCAGCTAGATTGGTCTAAAAGAAATGGTTTAATTTTCTCTCAAATAATTCAACCTTCAAAAAGAAACCTTCCATGTTGTTATTTTTGCAGTTGTAGTGCATAATGGGGGGGCTCTGCCAGCTTGGCATTAAATGTGTTTGTTTTATGTAGAGTTTGTTATTAAAGTAGTGGCTGAATTACTTGACATAATTTGCATAAAGTCGTATCTCAGTGATAAAAAGTAATGTATTGAGGGCTTTGAGTGAGTTGGAATGAATCATTTATTCCTTAATAGAAAAAGGCTTTATCTTCAGTTTCTATCGCACTTGAACTTCAATTACCTGGAATGTTTTCCTTTGTTTGTTTATTTGCATTTACTTAAGTGTTAATGATTATTCAGTGGTTTCAGCAGGAGAGTGTTTTAGGTCTGTCTTTAACCTGAGTCTAATCATAGAGGGAGTTGGCACATATCAGAATTGTACTGTAAAAGCAACCCTAAAGCTTGACAATGTTCTATGATTCCATTAGCAGCTGTTAAATGGAGGTTTAATGTCTTTGCCATTTGGGGATCTGACAGACTGAAACTTAGTATTCGTTTTGGCCCCTGTGAATATCATCTGCTCATCCATGCTTATAAAAATGAAATAAAAAGTCAGTCTTTGTTCTTGCTCTTGCAGAAGCAATTGTCGATTTTTATGAGGAAAACAATGAACATGTCACCCTGGATTTGGCAGCAGGGAAGAGCAGGGAGTATCTAAATTGTCTTTTTGGGTGCCAACTGTTATACACCAGAATTGTTTATATTAGTGAAATGGTTGTAAGTCATGTAAATTGTATTTTTTTTTCCTTAGCTATGTTTGATGGTGGGGGGGTGGTACGTAGGGGAATGTGCATTAAATCTGAAATGGTCTCATGCTTAAATACCGCAATGTGGTAGACAGTTAATCTTCAAAACAAATAGTGAACATGCGTAACCACTTTATTGCCATCAACATATGTCACTCTGTAATTATCCTGGCTTATACCTTAGGATGGGCTAAGGATGCAAGCGCTGTCTCAGCTCAGAGAATATTGTTTTTATTTTTTGGGTTCCAAACAGAAGGCATTGGGAGAAAAATATCATGTGTATTTGCCCAATATTGGTGCTCATAAAAACAATAACCCTGAAATTATTAGTGCTGTCTCTTCAGGACCTAGGAGAGCAGGTGTTGGGTAAGTCTGACTAAACAGCTGTGTCAATACACCTTGGCTCATCTGAGACTGTTTGGGAAAATTCCTGAGGAGGCTCACAACACCACACATAGTCATTTCCAGTTACCTGGTGGTGACAAGCACAAGTGGCATATAGAGACTGGGTTGCAGCTGACCTTCTGATGACCAGGGAATACCTCCAGAGAGACTGCGATGCAGTTTGCAACTGAAAAAAGAGCCACTTGAATGCTGATCCTTGACAATAGGTATCGCCATTGAGGCAGCAAGCCCAACTATTTATCTTTTTTCTTCTTTGATAACTAAGAGGGATGGTTGTATAGAAAAATGTGAGTGAGAATGAACGCAGACCACAAACTGACGTTTGCAAGAAATGTAGCTGTAATTTTCTGTCGATTTTACCCATGTAGTCCTCTATACCTAGAGAGATCATACATCCAGGTTTGCCCAGAAGAGTCCAGGGTTATGACTTGTCCTGACCCTCCTTCTTCCCTCTCAAGAGTTTCCCAGTCATGCCACCATAAGAACCATCCCACCGTAAGAACTTTGCCCTGAGTTCGTTATCATAGCAGGGGCTTGCTACTTCAATGGAGAGAGCCATGGGGATTTAAAATACACAGAGAAAGGCCTATCTATCAATACATTGTAATATCATTTCCTTCAAAGTATTCAGAGATTTCCTTTGCCTGTCCCTAGTTCTCCAAAGGGTGTATGTAATGTTGTAATATGTATAACAGAGATGGAAATTGCTGGCCAGAGGAGCAGCACGCACATTTCTTGGATAATGTAATGCTTTTTTTGGGAGGACTTGGCATCCTTCAGGGAGGCTCACTGGTTTTATGAGATCATTAGTTTACTTATTATTCAATAAATTTAACTCCTCTACACTCAAACCTGTAGTAAAATACGTTTCGTGACTGTGATGTTCTCTTTTCAGAATTTAGGCTGGGCTGGCAATAGCTGGCTGGAACATGGTCTGGGGAGGAAATGGGTGAGGTCGAAAGTGGTGAGGCAAGTTGCTGAAGAACGGGAATCAGCTATGCGAAAGAATCAGAGTGCACCCTTAGGGGCCTTCATTTAGGGGTCTTGAAATATATCACAGTCTCCCAAAACTAATTCATGCTTTAGCTACCCTCATTAATCATAATCAGTTATGAAAGACCATATTGACAGTAACTACCTACGTGGATCACATTTTGTAAATCAGGTTTTAGTTGCAGTATACACCATACTGACCAAATTTGTGTCCCTGTAAATCACTGTTCATATACATCCAGATTCCATTTACATGCATACAGGCACATGCATGCATACATACAGATATACATGCATTTGCATAAGGAGTGCATATAATTATATGTCAGCATATAGAGAAGTATCTTTGAAACCAAGTGATCTGGCTCCATAACTGTCCTTCCATGCACACAGTTTGCCTCATTTCCTCCCCTTAGCTTGGGGCTGGGAAGGGACTACCTGCCTCTGATTCCAAGTGACCTCAGAAAGCACACCTGCTCTTCACATTCACATAGGTTTAATTCATACCTTTCTAATGCCTGGAGGTGATTTGGATATCTGGATGATTTTTTTTCCCTTTTTCTTTCCTACTTCTTCAGAATATTCTTTCCCATTTTTTTTTTTTCAATGCTGCCAGAAGGATTTTCTTAAATCACAGGCCTAATACTTTTATGTCTGTTTCCTAGAAACTTTGGGTAGATCCGTACTGTGTGAAACATTAATGCCTCATAGCATGGCATTCAAGGGCCACTCTAATCTGACCTGCAGTTTCTTGCCTCCCTTTTGCATCATCTCTGCCAGGAAACCCAGACCAAACCTGTGCTTCCCGTTTTCCCGTTCCTTCTCCGTGGTCTTCTTGTGTTCTCGGCTCCTTTAAGGTTCACCTGAAATGCAGCGTTCTACAAAGCACTGGCCAATTCTCATAATCAGTTGTTCTTTTCTGTGAGCATACTGGATTTTTATCATTTGAGCAGAACCCTATCAATGTCTTGAATTATGACTGTGTGCATACCTGTAGTACCTGCTAATTATAAACTCCTGGAAGGCAGAGGACATGTCCTTTTATTCTTTTTGTCTCTTCTAGCATCTAACACAATATCTAGTAACTAATCAGACTCAATAAATACATGCAAAGTGAAGACAAAAATTAATTCCGAGCTAAAAGATGTTGCTAAAACTTTGAAAAGACTCCTTGTTGAGGATCAAGGTTTTTGATGATGGCAAATGCCTGAATAACCAGTATTTCTCGAAGTAAAGCCCCAAAATTACCAACCAATCATTCTGTCCACAGGTGACCTATAATTTAAAAGAAAAATATTTGTTCATATATATACATTCAAAATTTTTGAAAGTTTGAAATGTAAGTTTAGTTACGGTTTTCATAGGCTTTTTTTTGTTGTTTTCCATTTTTGCCACTTTTTTTTATCATTATATTTTAAGCTCTAGGGTACATGTGGACATCGTACAGTTTGTTACATATGTAGACATGTGCCATGTTGGTGTGCTGCACCCATTAACTCGTCATTTACCTTAGGTGTATCTCCTAATGCTATCCCTCCCCCTTCCCCTCACCCCACGACAGGCCCCGCTGTGTGGTGTACCTCACCCTGTGTCCAAGTGTTCTCATTGTTCAGTTACCATCTATGAGTGAGAACATATGGTGCTTGGTTTTCTGTCCTTGCGATAGTTTGCACAGAATGATGGTTTCCAGCTTCATCCATGTCCCTACAAAGGACATGAACTCATCCTTTTTCATGGCTGTATAATATTCCACGGCGTATATGTGCCACATTTTCTTAATCCAGTCTATCATTGATGGACATTTGGGTTGGTTCCAAGTCTTTGCTATTATGAATAGTGCCACAATAAACATACATGTGCATGTGTCTTTATAGCAGCATGATTTATAATCCAATGGGTATATCCCCAGTAATGGGATGGCTGGGTCAAATGGTATTTCTAGTTCTAGATCCTTGAGGAATCACCACACTGTCTTCCACAATGCTTGAACTAGTTTACAATCCCACCAACATTGTAAAAGTGTTCCTATTTCTGCACATGCTCTCCAGCACCTGTTGTTTCCTGACTTTTTAATGATTGCCATCTGACTGATGTGAGATGGTGTCTCAGTGTGGTTTTGATTTGCATTTCTCTGATGGCCAGTGATGATGAGCATTTTTTCATGAGTCTGTTGGCTGCATAAATGTCTTCTTTTGAGAAGTGTCTGTTCATATCCTTTGCCCACGTTTTGATGGGATTGTTTGATTTTTTCTTGTAAATTTGTTTAAGTTGTTTGTAGATTCTGGATATTAGCCCTTTGTCAGATGGGTAGATTATAAAAATTTTCTCCCATTCTGTAGGTTGCCTGTTCACTCTGATGGTAGTTTCTTTTGCTATGCAGAAGCTCTTTAGTTTAATTAGATCCCATTTGTCAATTTTGGCTTTTGTTGCCATTGCTTTTGGTGTTTTAGACATGAAGCCCTTGCCCATGCCTTCACAGGCATTTTTTAAGTCTTACTAAGTACTATTATGCTCTCCAAGGCTATGAAAACATTGCAAAGTGTTGGCCATGTTGTCTCAGCAAATATTCAGTTAATGGTGCAGTTTTTCCCAAAATATATAATTTCCTGTAATTTTTTTCTAATTATTTATATCTGTTAATTTCTTTTTTCTTTTTTATTGTTGGTATTTGGATGAATCATATTCTCTATTCACAATAAGCAGATCACCAGCACAAAAACATTCACTAGAGAAGGGGTGTTCAATCTTTTGGCTTCCCTGGGCCACACAGAAAGAACTCTCTTGAGCCACACATAAAATACCCTAACACTAACAATAGTTGATGAGCTAAAAAAAATAAAAAAAATAAAAAATCGCAAAAAAAAAAAAAAAAACCCCTCATGATATTTTAAGAAAGTTTACAAATTTGTGTTGTGCTGCATTAAAAGCCATCCTGGGCCTCATGCAGGCCGTGGGCTGCAGATTGGGCAGTGCCAGAGGATAAATATTGTAATTACACTAGTAATATAAATACTACAATCCATATATATTTTTTAAATTTTAATATAGGGACAAGGTCTCTTTATGTTGTCCAGGCTGGTCTCAAACTTCTGGGCTCAAGCAATCCTCCTTCCTTGACCTCCCAAACTGTTAGAATTAAATGATCCACCGTACCCTCCCTACCATTCAAATTAATGTAAAAACTGCAAGTGGCTGGTGGTCAGGACTCCAATGCACATGTAGACTAGAATTTGTTCATATCAGGATAGTGTGATGATTTTATTCAAGCAGCCACAAAAGAAGTTTGAATTGGAAATAAGATGTGAATTATTTTTACATTTTATTTTATATATTTACCCTTCATCCAATTATAATACATTTGTCACATAGTGACTTTGCAACTTTGAAACTTTCTTCTAGCTTTCAAACAAAACACAATGACCTTTTTGTCGAACCAATTAAGTTTCTCTGGAAAGTAAGATCATACTTTCCCCATCAAAATTAATGTATTTTCTTTCAGAAGGTGGGGAAATCACCAAAGTCACAGCAGCATAATTCAACTTTGCACTCTTTGTTAAAAATAATCAGGTAAATGTCACACTATGACTGAGATGGTGATAAAACAAGCCAAAAGTTTAATGGCAAATTTTATGTCCAGAGGGAAAACATAATGAACTTTTGGCAACATTACTGAACCAAATGGACACCCCTGGAATCTGCCTGCACTGGAAAAGCAGTTGCCATCCTGGAAGAGTGGTTCTATATTCTGTTCTATAGTACTTACTATGCTTACTATAGTACTATATGCTATTCTTACTATATACTATATACTATACTTAGTATACTACTTACTATAGAACACGGCACCTAAGAACAATCTGTGTAAATCAGCATTTGGCACTTGTGTGGTACACATATGAGGAAGTGGCACCTGGCAACTATTTGCCTTACTTGTTACTGGAAATCCAAACTCTAGCAATGGAAGTTATTTTTAACTCAGTAAATGGTTATCTTGGAGTATGTGATGTAGCCCAGAAAAGATAGCCTGGGTGAAGACGGATGGAGCACAGCCTTATGTGCAACAAGGAAATTCTCACACTGCTGTATTCACAGATAACATTTGGTGGTCAACGCTATGCTTCCTGATACTGATTTGGTGATGAAAGAAGTAGTCAAAAAACTATAGCCATAGATGTAAGTCTTTGGGATATATTTTCTGGGTTTCAAGGGTAAAGTTCTGTTTTTCCAAACTGAAGTTCACCAGGGAGTAGAGAAAAAATGAATCACTCAATTTTTTTTTAAAGGCATGTTTTTCATACAACACTAATAATACAAATAAAGACCACTTTTATTTTGTTGCAGTTATTCAAGTGACACCCACAGCAATGTATTTGATATCTGAATAACCTGAACCCTTCTCTTCTGGGCAGAAACATTTTATTCCAAAGACATCTAAATATTTGAAAGAAATACGAAACATTTGCCACTGTTCCTAATGACAATTAATTTTAAATAGGGCTTCTCTAGTACAGTACAAATAAAGACTAACAAAAGAAACAAGTTGGGATGTGAAACTGGAAGCATCTGGGAATAACCATTACCATGACATTTAAATTGTGACTGAAAATGTACAAATAGCAGGTTTTCTTTAACTGGTATGAAATGATTTTTAATTAAAAAAATTTTTATATAAACAATGTTTATATAAATGTTTTATATAAACAATGTTTAAAAATGTACCTAAAATGTGATGTTTTCATTTCTGCCTAATGTTCATTAAGTGAATTTTAAGTAGTGGAGAACTGAAGAAACACCACCATTGATATGAAAATGGTGACTAGTTTTGAAAAATTTCAAAAAATTGTTTATAATAAATGCTTTCAGGCATAAATATATTAATACTATAAAGCATGTTACAAATATGTACTCACCAGCAACAATGTAATTAAGGTACAGATAATGTAATTTATGATTTCAAACATTTACAATTTATGTGTTACATTCATTCCCAACCTTTGAACTTTCAATCTCATACAGCTTTGATACATTTTGCAACTTGCAAAAATAATTTTTTATTGTTTCATAAATTGATAATGTCTTCTACATAAGTATTTTCTGCTCTTTGTTTAATCTTTCTCTTGAGGCATCTATTTTTTATCTTTCCTATTTTCTCATGAAGAATGAAATGCTTTGGTGATAAGGAATATAGGATTTCTAGAAATCTCGGTAATTACTGAAATCTTTGCATCATGCAGAGTGTCTGCGTTGAGTGTTCTAATACTTATGTATTTACTTTTGGTACTCATCACGGTAGCAGTGAAAATGGAAATCAGGACCTTGTTTTCTTGTCTTGTTTTAATTCTTAGCTTCCCAGTTTTACAGATAGTAAAGAGATCAAATAAAGTAACATACTATTTGTCCAATGTAAAGCTAATTTGATCATATTTTGCTTCTAGAAAGGCAGAATTCACCCAAAGTAGCACAATCAGAGCAGGGTGTAGTAAAGCAAGATCTCCTCAACTTTCCTCGTATTTCGTTGACTGAGGCAGGTTGTGATTAAAGAAATAGATTTCATCAAAGAAGTCTTTTTGTTTTGTTTTTTACATTTTCCATCTCTTTTCCTGACTCCTTTGTATGATGAAGTTCATCTGTACACCTGACTTTTCATTTCTTTATTTTAGAAAAGTAATAGTTTCTGGGAGAGAAGAGAGGAAAGGAAAATGATCTTTTGTTTTGAAACCAGGAAAGACCAAGATGAGGCATCCTGAGATGCCAGTTTTATGAATTTGTCTTGAGAAGACAAGCAAAAAGTGATAATAAGCTGTTCTTTAGCATAGAAATTTGTTTCTGGTTTTGTCATCATGATTAATCATTCTGATTTGCAGCCTTACTTGTTTCAATCATTGAGGCCTCGATTTAATGTGATTAACATTTTTGTTCCATTTATGGAGCAGTACTGGCCCCTAATTTTTGAGAACAGGATAACCCTTGATTGGCCTTATGTAAATAAATCATATCTTAATGCCCTTGAAATTGGAGTATCCCCCAAGAGAACAAGCTGTAAATCAGAGTAGAAAAAAGTGAGCCTTACCCTGGGGGTGGGAGCTCCACATGGCATATTCAAGATGAACCAAATGCCTTTATTTCAGAATTTTAATTCATGATACTTTTTCAAATGATGCTGTCATCTTGAAATGACAGAGATTGAGTGCTAAATTGCTATTGCATAATTTTCGTTATCTCTCATCTATAGGCTGGATTTGATTGAAAGTTCAGATTATGTGAAGAATGTTTTACATAGGAAAATTTGAAATATGGGGAAACATTATTTTTACATAAAGAAAAGGAGAACTCTGTGTTTGTAAAATGGAGTTAGCATTTTTTTTTTCCCCAACCAGGGTCTTTGTGTAATTATAAGCAAATAACTATTATCATTCCAACAGATTTTTTTTCCTCTTTGATTCTTTCTAGCAGTCTCTCTATGTACTTCTTACCCCTTTTTATGCCTCAAAATTATTGTATGCTGTTTTTTAATTGTGAAGACGCTGAAACAATGCCCTGGAATCCATATCCAGTGGTGACAGGAGACTAATCATTGCCTCTATCTAAGTAATTTGAAAATGGGTCCACACCATAGCAGTTCCCATGAAAATTGTGTAACTTCCTAGATAAATAACTTAAGATATGAACTCACAAGGACTTATCATACAACAATGAAATGATTCCACATGACAACGTGGACCTGTCTCAGAACCATAATATTGAATGAATGAAGCCAGATATGGAATACACACTGAATGATTCCAATTATGTGAAGCCTTAAAACAAAGAAAATTAATCTATGTAGTCAGAAATCAGAATTGTAGGGTAGTATCTCTGTTGGGTGAGTAGGGCCTGGAAAGCATATGGGGGACTTCTGGGGCATTGGTCACTTCTTATTTCTTTATCTGTGTGCTGGTTGCAAGAATGTGTTCAGTTTGTGGAAACCCATGGAGCTGTATATTACGTGTATTTTTCCATAAAGTTTTTTTTATACTTTTACAGAATGTTCAAAGGATGTCCTTTTACTGTGAACAACATAAATGATTGGAGTTAATGACACCCTTGCTGTTTGAGGGTACATTTTTCAAAGGTGTTTTAGTCACAGATCCCCATAGTCACTGAAGCTCAGTAGAATATCCCCTACTTGATGACAAGTAATTTGCTTCTTTCTTTAGTTCCTGCTTTTACCTCTGGCCATGAAGAATCCTACTTTCCACTGGTGAGTTCAGAACTTTCTACCAGCGGCATTTCTCCATCCCGAAGTAAATATCCTAGGACATGGAAGAAGCAGTATAGTCCCTGCCACACTCTGACTCATCTTATCCCTGCAATTCAGTTTTCTTGTTCCTCACCAACACTTGAAGGTGTGAACTGGCAGGAACCTTTCCACAGATTTTCCAATGTCTAATACACCGCCTAAGAGGTAAATAGCCTGACTGGAGAGAAGCTGGCAGTGGGCAGAAAGGTCTGGCTCATGCACCAGATGAAAGCTCTCTACGTACTTTGGTCAGATGAGTCACATAACATTAGCACTTTAAAGACAGAGTTAGCTATGCCACTTGTCTTGGTTAGCTCGGGCTACTATAACAAAGTACCATATACCGGTTGACTCATGAACAACACACATTTCCTCCTCAGAGTTCTGGAGTCTGTAAGTTTGAGATCAAGGTGCCAGCAAGCTCAAGTTCTAGTGAGAGCCCTCTTCCACTTTGCAGATTCCGTCTTGTTGTGTCCTCACAAGATGAAAAGAGAGTGAGAGAGTTCTCTAGGGCTCCCTGTTATTGGAGCACTAAGCCCATTCATAACGGTTCCACCCTCAGGACTTAATCGCTTCCCAAAGGCTCCACCTCCTATTATGATCACACTAGGGCTGAGGATTGCAGTCCATGAATTTTGGAAGAACACAAACATTCAGTCCATTGCATCACTCTCAAAAGTAAAGAGGCTTTTTATATAGGAAAGCATTTTCTGTCTTTAGAAATCATAAAGCGAATGGTTCACTTGAGTGAGGCAAGATGATCACTGGGGAAAAGAGTGGGATGTGTAGCCAAACTCCCTAGGTTCTGATTATGGCTGAAATCTAGGCTGAATGGGTTAAAATTTCTGTTCTTGTGTTTCTTCAATTTAAAAAAAAATGAAATAAGGAAAATAATAGCAATAGATAATAAGGATATAGAAGAACCCATCTTGTTTAGGGTACTGGGGGTTATATTAAGAACTCAAAAATGGTAACTGTTGTTAGTACATAGTGTAGAGTCCTCTATTCATGGTAGATAGATAATCAATAGATGTTGCCTAATGAATATAATTTGTCAGGTGATTCTGATCTTGCGGGCACCCCTCTTTCCCTACAGAAAACTCTTCAAACTCACCTAGACTTCAGGCTGCAATCCTGTCTGCCATGCAGTTTGCTCTCATCTGGCCCTTGCCTCCCTTCCAGCCTCATTTCTCACTGCTCTCTCTTGCCCTTTATAGTCTAGTGGGACCCACAGGCTTGGAGCATCCCTAACACCCTGTCTGTTTCTCTATGATTTTCCTTAGCCTGCCCCCTACACCTGAACTGCCCACCATGCTACTCTTTACTTGGAAAACTTCTCTTTTCCTTTCCTTTCTTCATATTGATCTTCTTCAGGAACTAACTGACTCTTCCTAGTGACGCCAGGCTCAGTGAGGTGAGCCTCTTTTGAGGTTCCATTGTGCGGGAGGGTAATCTCTAAGCCTGTCATGTATCTCTCTCTCTTCGTTAGACCAGGAGCCCCCTGAGTGTAGGAACAGTGGTTTTATCCCCACTGGGGATCCCAAGTACTTAAAACAGTTCTTGGTATTAATCTATTGAATGAATAACTGAACCAACAAATAAATGGCAAAAAAGAGACATAGGTGGTGATCTTCCTTAGAACTATAATCTCTGTATTTAGATCTAGCATTTTCATTTAGAACATGAGGAATGGAAAAAAAAAAAAAAAAAACATAAAACGACCCAATGGCTTTTAGTGTGTCTCAGTTTTAATTTTGCAAAGCTGGTGCTTTGCTTCTATGAGTTACCAGCAATGCTAGTCAACTCTGAGTCAGACATCCTGGTGTGTGGGTTTTAAATAATGCATTTCCTTTACCCTTAGGTGGTAAGGTGTGACATTTGCTGCTTTGATAAAATTTCCAGATGATGGTACTTACACAAGTGCAATAAGGTCCAAGTTGTTAACCTTATCTCACTTGCAAATCTGCAATTTCCTTTTTTCTCACCTTCGCTTTGAGATGTGACTAAAGAAGTGATGGCAAGGATACGAAGGATTAGGCAAGAGACGTCCTGGGTTGGGAGACTGCATTCTATAGTAAAAATCCCTTGTCCTTTATTTCCCAGGTTGACCATCAGGGTAATACCACCAGCTCATCGCTCAGCTTTTCACTTTACTTTGATTGAAGTCATCAGTGACTTAGAAAAAAAGATTTAAAAATGTAAGATTATTGTTTTTCATCTTAGTAATAGAAGCAGTAGCTTTCTTAATGGTAATCTACTTTTCTTCCCCTTTGGTTTTCTTTTTAGGAAAGACTGGTCACTTTATCTCTCATTGACTTGTAATAAGTGTCAAGTATCCCCTTGACTCACCCCAATTTAAGACACTCTTCGATAAAACTTGTAGTGCTTTGTACCTTCAAGTTAATTACCCAAGTATCCCTTTCTACCAGATCTCCTTCCCTAAGCCCATCCTATACAGAATTTCTGGAACAACCACCCTAGGCTTGGGTGATTCATTTCAGCTTTCTTCCTATTTTTCCAGGAGAGGGGAATAGAGTGCCTGGGGGAGAGAATGGGAAGTCAAGTGTCTTCAGAGGAAATAAGGGGTTTCCTGTTCCGCTTCTTTTCCTTCTCATTCTTTCCTCTCAGCAGACCCTCAGAAAACCTAGATTTGACTCACTAGCCATACCTGTATTAGCTAAGCCATTTACACAAATGCTTTTTGCTTCCTGCTTTTCTCTGGACCCTGGCAGCAAAATTAAACTTTAAAAGTAAAAATTAAAAAATTTCGTCGTTAAATCTGTATCAGATTAACTTTTTCCTGTTGTGAGTTTTACGTGATTTCAGCACTAAGCTGGTCAAATAAGTTCCAGTTTCCTAGTCCATTACTATGATCTTTTACCATTATTTAGTCACATTTTGAAAAAGTTGACTTAGTCAGATCTGGCTTCTCTAACAAAATGCCACAGACTGGGTGGCTTAAACAATGGACATTTATTTTTCAGGGTTTTGGAGGCTGGGAAGTCCAACATTAAGATGCCAACAGACTCAGCATCTAGTGAGGAACTGCTCTCTGGGATTGGATACAGCCTCCTTCTCTTTGTGCACTCACAATGCCTTTTCTCTGGTGCATGCTCTTGGAGAGAAGGGCACTAATCAAATCATGAGGGTCATGCTTTCGTGACCTCATTTAAATCTAATTAACCCCTCCCCCCGGGCTCTACCTCTAAATACCATCACATCAGGGGGTGGAGCTTTGACATATGAATTTAAGGAAGACACAGGCATTCAGCCCATAAAAATGGTTATGTGAACTTGCTGTGTTTGTGCAGTTAACATTGAATGGTTCTTTCATTTAGTAAGTGTGTTTTGATTAGTTGCTTCTTTTGCAAGTGTGTGTTTTGATGATTTGCTCTCTTTCTATAAGCTCAACAGCTAGTGTTGACTAATAGCATTTAAGTTAGTGTCCTGAATAGTTTCCAATTGACCCTTAATCCACTCTTCACCCTTTGACACACTGATCTCTCTGAATTGCATCACCTGGGCTACCCCAGCCAGTCAATGGTGGGCACTGGCAGGAAATCTGAATACAGGACAAGAGAGCGGTCAAGGTGTTTATTATTGCACCTGCAGATGCTGGTTAGTGGTGGCTGTATCCCTCTCTAGAAGAAGCCCTCTTTCCCAGCCATATTTCTCACTGGGCTCTAATAACCACTTTCTCCCATTGCCCTGTCAGGCCCACAGGTGGCCAAGGCTCCCTGTTGCTATGAACCTCAGGGTGCTTTATCATTTTACACCTTTGAAAATAGCCCCCTCATTAAATTTTCTTCAATTACCACTTGGAGTGTGGCAACTCTCCCTGTGCCCCCACCACCCCTCCCATTAGCAACACATAATGTGTAGTTCCCATTATGAAACAAATGGAGGTGTTTTATCACTTTAGTTTGAATCACGCCAAGCTCCCTTAGCAGTGACACATAATAGAGGATATTCTCCACCTTTGTGGAAATGGCTTCAAATGGATATGTTTTTGAAACATGTGGCTTTCAACTTGCAGGTTTCTTTTCTAAAACTCTTCAAATAGGCATCTCTTCCTCTTTGTTAAAAGTAATAAAAATAATAAGACAATAATTATGATTGTAATTATACCAATAGCAGTAGTAATAATAGTAGTAATCAGCACTCACACTGTTTAGAAAATGTTTTTGCATATGTGTTTCCCATCTTATCCCCACAAAATCCTCAAGTGATAGTTAACATTTTTTTCCCTGATTTTACAGGTGAGAAAATTGAACTCCACAGAGAAACTCTGTTCTTTTCACACACCTCAAACTTTAGTAAAAGGCAGGCTAAATTCAAATAGGGTCTTTCAAGTACAAATCTTTTAACTCTACCACAGCAGAAGTGTGATAGTGAAAATAGAGAGATTAGGAGGTCAATGACATTATCTTCAATTTGCGTTTGTGCTGAGTTCATTTTAATAGATGTCCTTGGCCCTTTGTCACCTGTTTGCAAAGCAAATGAAAATCTCATACTCAGTTCCTGCTATATTCGTCATTTTCTTGAAGGATAGCTACTGGTTTCTCTGTTTACCTGAGTCCATAATTCATAAATCCTATGATAAGATCATTAACTTGTTGAGTAGACTGCAAAATAGACACTAATGGAATATAAAGTAATTCAAGAGCTTTGATGTCTCAGTTACAGGATGACAAGGAGTTATGTATTGAATATACATTTATCACCAGGAAATCTGAAGATGTTGACCATGGTTCTGTTCTTTTCCTTTAATCTCCACTTCTTGCCAATCCAATGTATTTTTCTCCCTGCAATGCATAGGCCACTATCTGCAACACATTATGTTTCTACCCACAAAGTTAAAGAGGATCTTTCTTTTTCCTTTTTAATGTATATATATAGAGAGAGATTGAATGCAATATTCAAACTGTACTTGTAACATAATTTTATTATGTTTCAAACCCTATTAATCATAGAATACAAAAAACTCTTTTCTAGAATCTCATTTTTCTCTTATTTTTCATAAAACACAAAGGGTAAAGCCATTGGGGGAAAAATGTGTCTTTTGTTATATGACGAAAGTATGACCTTTAGGAAAACCCTTCTCCCCTATTTTCTTCTGATTTTGGTTCATTCTCTGCCTTTTTTTCCCCTCTCTTTGTGTGTAGCCAGTTTTGTCAAACATATGAGTATCTGGAATTTTTGTAGAAATAAGAGTTCAATCAAGACTCTTGGGATTTTCTATCTTGGTTTTTCAAAAATATGCAACTCTATAAGTTGATGTAGAACTAGAGTGATTGAAATATACTGTTTGACAGAGGATAAAGTTAAGGGTTATATTGTAATACACTTTTTTTGGAAGATAAGAATAAAAATATGGTTTGCTTTATTTTGGGGAAGACCAAATGGAAGGAGCAGACAATCATTTCTTTCACAAACTCTAATTATGTAAGGAGATTGATTGATTGGTTGCTTGGTTGATATGGGAGAATGATTTTTTTCCTGCCATGCACAGCACTGGACATTCTAGTTCCCTTATCCTAAGGGAGTTTATAATCTAGTAGAGGAGTTATAACACACACACACGGGCATACACACACACACACATGCATGGGCACACACACATGCATGGGCCCACCCACACAATAAAAATATGCACTATTAGCCTAGTAAAGTACAAGCAAGGCACTGTTGGAGAGCAGGAGAGGAATATGCTAAATTCTCAGAGCAGTGGGAAAGGTTGTATCTTGGGGCATTTGAGTTGACTTTCCCAGGAAAATACTGAGGAAGGAGAGGTATTTCAGGAAAATAAAAAAATGAGAACTGCTTAGAATGTTCTCAGAGACTAAGCCCAATGGCTTAATAGGAACAAAAGGCTCATGACAGGTGCAGGTAAGAGTTATGTTAGAAATGTAAATGGAGATAGGGCATGGAAAGTCACTGGATACTCTTGTAAAGTTCAAACTGTATTTCAGAGACAATTGGAACCCCTTAATATTTGGCCAGAGTGTGTTGAAAGTGTCTGAAAAAGATGGGACGGTGAGGATAAGGAGGCTTTTACAATTATCCAGGAGAGCATTAAGAAGAGAAACCTCCAAGCTTGGGCAATGGCAGTGGAATGGAGAAAGAGGACTAATGCAAGAGAGATTCTGGAACAAGAAATGGTGAACTATCATAACGATTTGATATGAGGGCAAAGGAGCTGTAGACAACAATTCCGAAGTTTCAACTAAGAGCATCGTAGAAACCGCTCTATTGAAATTTCAGCAACTTTTCAAGTTTGATTTATTTGGAGAGTATAATAAGGAACACATATTTTCTGAAGAAGTACTAGTCATATTTGTGTTTGGACCCTACTTTTTATAAGACCTCCTTTAGTGTCACACCTATGAATCATTTATTTATTCAAAAAATTAATGACCTCCTATTCTATGGCATGCATAAACAGGAGAAAAATAGACATGATCCCATTTACCTTCACTCTTCCACCCATATCTTCTCCCCACTACCTGCCCCCAGTGCTTTTCGGTTTGGGTAAGGAGAAAATACCAATAGAACAAGTGACTTAACCCATTATATTCCTTGATCTAATAGTGTTTTTTAAATATGTAATTGAAATTGGGTCCATTTTTTCTGGATACATAAATTATTAGTAACTGATCTGCAATAATTTCAGGAACAATTAGTCAATTATCTATGCTTAATTTGAGCAGATGATAGCTAATTCCATGTGTCCAGAACCTATCTTTGTAAATTATTTTGATTATTTTCCTTACTAGAGAGATAGAAGTTTTGCAGGAAGTTGACATGGATCAAGGAGTGGATGACACACACATATGCATGTGCATGCACACTGCTATACAATGGACAAAAATGTCATAAGGTGTAAGGAGCAGCAGAAGTTTTTATTAGATAATTCACCTTTAAATCCTGGTTTTGCCTCTTTGCCATGTGGATCTGACATGTCAGTTCACCTCTCTGAGTCTCAGTTTCTACATATATACAATGGGACTAATCTTCAGCTGGCTGTAACAAGAATTAACTTAGATAAATCTGAAAATGATTAATACAACTGAGAACATATATGCTCAGTAAAAAATGTCATTTACAGGTCTTTTGGGAATAGTACAAACTGGACCTAAATCAAATTATATAATTATAGTATGATAATTTGAGTTATATTTATATAATATGAAATTTATTAATAATTATAATGTAATAACATATAATAATGTAATATAATATAGTATAATTAATAAAATATTACCTCCTACACACTGGTTAAAAGTGTTCATGTACTATTAAGTCTAGTTAAAAATCTCCATGTGTTTCTTCTGATCTTAGATCAAGAGGAACCTCATGATATTCATGCATACTGCCATTCTAAGTGGGCTACTAGTAAATATACAAAGAAGCTGTAATAAGCATATGGCTTAGTATAGAAGAGAAGAAAAATACAGCAAATTACAATTTTCTTTTGAAAAACACCATCTGGATGCTGGTTCAGCTGCATTATCTCACTAATTTACATTTTATTTTCTCAAGAGACAAAGGTATATTCAATGAAAGAAGAAAATCCAGTTTAGAATGCTTGTCTCTGGAACCTGTCAGCTATACTTAATTTCTACATAGATGCAGAAATGAAGAGTTTCCTCATCAATGTGTAAACAAAGCACAGAATTAATCACTCAACATTCAGAAGAATCAAAAAGTCAAAATCAAAATAAGATACTTTATTGAATTTATCTCTCCCTGCAGTTTGTCATTTAATCCTGAATTCAAGTTGAAACAAAAGCACTTTTTAGATGTTGATAAGATGAAAATCAATCTATTGATATAGTATTGTATTAAAATGGCTTAATGGGGTTAATTAAAAACCATCTTAGAAATAAAATAGAGAAGATAAAATACAAATTACTGTTCTAACAGTAGAAGGGGCTAGATGTCATGAAGAGTCTTTCCTACAGCTAAAAACTACCTAGAAGCTGAATAACAATGGGCATTTGAATGACCTGCTGTGCTTTCAGGAAAGTAAAGGCGATCCCCAAGTTTTTGTTTTTGTTTTGTATTGTTTTGTTTTTTAAAAAAAGGCTAGGAGCAGAAAGAGGAGGGTTAGGAGTGGTAAGTAAGAGCTGAGGCTCAGGATGACTTGAAGGCATTGTGAGGATTAATAACCGTAAGAGAAAATGGAAGACTAGAACTTGAAACTGGGCAAGGATACATTTGAATCTGAGATGTTTGCATAAAGTTAGACCCTAAGAAGGTTACATTCGTGGTGAAAGGGTGGTCCAGGAACAAAAACCACTTGCCAGCAAAGACAGATGTCATAAAACCTGGCTATATCCATGACTACTACAAATGGAAAATGAAAGTAGAACTAAAACTCACAATTCTTCCTGAGAATTTGTAACGATTGACATTGCTTCTGTGGCTTTGTGGTTCAAACCCTTAGCATAGAAATAAAAATGATTTCTCTTTTGGAATTACCCTCTGACAACAGACAGAGGCAACAGTAAATGCTGTGTGGAGGAAACATGCTTAGATAAAATAACTCTCAATACATATTTGTGTATGCAGAAAAGTTATCTTTTAAGAGCAAGAATAAAATAGCATGATTTCAGATTAACAAAAATTGGGTAAGTTTATAATCAACAAGTTCTTCCTAATATAGCATGCGTTCAGGGAGAAACACAATTGAAATAATATTAGAAAGAAGGTTTGTAATATAAGAAAGCTTGGTGATAACAAAGGAGAAATCAGTAAGTGTAAATGAACATGACTGCATAAAATAATATACATTAAACATTAAATTTGACATTAAACAAATTAGATACAACAAATAAACAGAATACCATGGCAGGTAAGCTGAAAGGTAGATAATCGAAGTTGAAGCATTTTAAAGCCCTTATATTGTTTACAAGGAGATTAAAATAATCTGTAAAGTCTAGTAAATATTGAAACTATAAAACAAATTTTAAGTTTGAATTGAACAGAATAGGGTCACGGATATTCAGTGATTCCAAAGGAAAGACATAAGACTGGAAAAAAGAGAAAATAAAAATGTAAAGAAAAGACATATAGTTTAGCTACCTCAATTATCACAATAAGTATAAAAAGACTAATTTCCCTGGTTAAAATACAGAGATCGTCAGGAGATTAGATTATTCAGGAAAAAAACAAAACAGTAGAGCTATATACTGTTTACAAGATTTATCAGAAATACTATTTAAAAAGATATTAGACAATCAAAGATTGATATGACTGTAAGAAGAAATGAACAAATCTATAATTTTAGTAGGAGATTTAGAAATAGCATTCTCACTAATTAAGAGGTAAATCTATTACAACAAATTAGGAGCTTTGAATAGTACAATTAACAAGCTTGTAATGTACATAAGTATAGAAACCTGATCTTCAAAACTAGAGATTAATATTTTCTAGGATTTATTGAATAGTCATAAGAGTTGACCATATTCTAGGCCAAGGATCAGCAAATTATGGCTGACATACCTAATCCAGCTCATGGCCTGTTTCAGTGTGACCCTCAAATTAAAACCTTTTTTTTTTTTTTTTAACATTTTTAATGGATTGTAAATTTTTTTCAAAAAGAAAATATATGACAGAAACCACATGTAGTCCACAAAGCCTGATGTATTTACTATGTGAACCTTTACAGAAAAAGCTGACTCATGTTCTAGGCCATAGAGAAAAGTCCAATGTATTTCATGTGTCATCATTCAATAAATATTTATCAAAACCTATTATATGCTGGACACTTCTTTAGGCACTGAAAATGATAGCACAGTGAATGAAACAGACAAAAAATCCTTCTGAGGACACTTGCATTCTCCTGGTGGAGGCAGACAAGAAGCAAAGTAAATAAATAAAATACATAGTGTGTCTGATAGTGATCAATGTTAAGAAGAAAAATATCAGAGAAAATAACAATTGTTATTTCGCAAAATTTAATACTCAAAGTATGTACTGTGAGCCCTCCTTGCCTGTGGGTTCCACATCTGTGGATTTAATCAACTGTGGATAGAAAATATTCTTAGAAAATAAAACAAAAAAGTAACAATAAGAAATAATTCAAATAAAAATACAGCATAACAACTATTTAAATAGCATTTACATTGTATTAGGTATTATAAGAAATCTAGAAATGATTTAAAGTATACAGGAAGATATGTGTACATTATTTTCTAATATGATATCATTTTTATAAGGGACTTCAGCATTTGTGGACTTTGGTATGGGAAGTTGGGAAGGATAGAGGCCTTGAACCAACCCCACAAAGACAGGAACAACTGTAATTTATGGATTAAAAATCATAATAAAAATTTAAAAACACTTAGAACTGAATCATAATAAAATCAGTACATATTAAAATCCTTGAGATGCAGTTAAGGTATATGTTTAATTTTGCATGCTATATTAGAAAAAATAAAGATTGCATATTAATGAGGTATAAGGCTAATTGATGAAGTAACAGGCTGGGTATGGTGGCTTATGCTTGTAATGCTAATACTTTAGGAGACCAACACAGGAGGATCACTTGAGGCCAGGAGTTCAAAACCAGACTGGGCAACATAGCAAGACCTTGTCTCTACAAAAAATAATTTTAAAAAATTAGCCAGGCATGGTGGCTTGTGCCTGTAGTTTCAGTTACTTTGGAGGCTAAGGTAGGAGGATCACTTGAGCCCAAGAGTTAGAGGCTGCAGTGAACTATGGTCAGGACACGACACTCCAGCCTGGGCAAAAGAGCAAGACTCTGTCTCTAAAAAAATAAATAAGCAAAAATATCAATATAAGCATAAATGAGCTAGAAGGAAGAAAGAATAAGGGGTAGAAATTACTGAAGTCATAACAAACTATAGAGAAAATTGCAGAGGCCACCATTCAACAAAAAGCTGTTTCCTTAGAAATAGCAATGAAATAAATATCTGCTGAGATTTATCAACAAATATGTATATATAATAGGAATGAAAATTAAAATACAAATGAAAACAGGGGACAAAAACATTTCACATATAAAGGTAAGAACAACTTGACACCAGCTGGGCATGGTGGCTCACGCCTGTAATCCTAGAACTTTGGGAGACGGAGACAGGTGGATCATCTGAGGTCAGGAGTTCGAGATTGGCCTGGTCAACATGGTAAAACCCCATCTCTACTAAAAATACAAAAATTAGCCAGGTCTTGTGGTGTGCAGTTGTAATCCCAGCTACTCGGGCAGCTGAGGCAGGAGAATGGCTTGAACCCAGGAGGCAGAGGTAGCAGTGAGCTAAGATTGTGCCACTGCACTCTAGCCTGGGTGACAGAGCAAAACTGCATCTCAAAAAAAAAAAAAAAAAAAAAAAAAAAAACTAGACACAGATAAATTCGGAAACTTAGATATGATAAACAAATAGGATCCTTGGGAAAAAAATGTAATTTACCAATTGTGACTTAGAATTGTTGTATTTGGTTTTATAACCATAAAACAAATTAATTCAGTAGTACAAAATCTTTCCCCAAACAAAATGACACAGGCAATTTCTACCAAACTTTCAAAATTATTTCAGGATTATTTCATAAAATCATTCCACACATTTCCAAACTTATGTTAAGAGTCCAAGATAATCTTCATGTCCAAACCCAAAAAAGGCAGTGCAACAGAATATAAGGGTTTTTTAACATTAAAAAATATATTAAATAATGTTACCATATTGAAAATTCAAAATAATATGCCCAAACTGGAAGCAATCCAAATGTCTATCAGACAACTGGTAAATGCAATGAAAAGGAAGAAACTGTGGATGCATATTACAGCATAGATGAACCTCAAGAATATTACGCTAAGTGAAAGAAGTCAGATGCAAAAGGCTACATATTGCATGATTCTATCTATGTGAAATATTTATAAACGACATATCCAAAGCAGAATAGTAGTTTCTTGCATGCAGCTGGGAATAAGAACAGGTATTGACTGCAAATGGACAATGAGGATCTTTCTGGGGTGATAAAATGTTCTAAAACCAAATTGGTTGCACAACCCTGTAAATTTCCTAAAAAGTCACTGGATTTTACTATAATGGACTGAATGTTTGTGTTCTTCCAAAATTTATATGTTGAAACCTTAAGCCCCAATATAGTGGTATTAGGAATTAAAGCCTTTGGGAGATGATTAGGTTATGAAGTTGGAGGCTTCATGAGTGAGATCAATGCCCTTATGAAAGAGACCACAGAGGGCTCTCTCTTTTCTGAAATGTGAATATTCAAGAAGTTAGGCCTTCAAGAGGGCCTAGAAGAGGGTCCTCACCAGAACCCAAACAGCCTGGCATCTTAATCTCTTACTTCCAGCCTGAAGAACGTAAAAAATAAATTTCCATTGTTTTTTATAAGTCACCAGTTTATGCTACTGTGTTATAATAGCCCAAACGAACTGAGAGATTTATGCTTAAAATAATTTAAAGGAGACAAAGTATGAGATCATCTCACTAGAAGTGGAAAAAAAGTATAAAATACAAAAATCTATGCATTTGTTTTTAGAATTTCAAACAAATTACAGATAAAAGAGAACTTCTTTAACTAGATTAAGGGTATTTATTTAGTCTTAAATATTTACTGTTGAAACATTAGAAGACTTTCCTTTAAAAATCAGACAAAAGGCCATTCAATATTGTTATGGGTCTTAGCCAGCAAATAATTTCAAGAAACAGAAATGAAGGTTTTAAGTATTGGAAAGGAGAAAAATACTAAAATTATTCTCTGATGAATTTATTGTCTACATAGAGAAGCAAAAATAATCTTCAGAAAAATTACTGGAATTATTGAGAAAGTTCATCAGAGTTTCTGGGTTAAAACACAAAAAATATATTGAGTTTCTATACATTACCAAAAAAGTATAAACAGTCTTTTAAAGATACAAGAAGTATGTAAAAGTGAAGTAAACGTTATACCACTTCTGAATATAACCGAAGTATTATATATCTCAGGCAACTACTTCTCTTCATAGTGCTCTTTTAATCATACTAGCTTTATCTGTATTTGTGAAAACTCATAGCCCCTACTTAGCATTAGTTGGTAAATGTTGAAATTTAAGATGACCTTGTTTCCTGCAAAGCAATTTTAACTGGAATGCCCTGGTCCCAGAACATTTTATTCTTCTTCCTCCTTGCTCTATTCAGTCATACATCCCAGAAGAGCTCAGCAAAAAATTAGGAAGTTAGAGGTTTACATTTATCTTTAAAACCTTCTCAAAAAAATATGCCTTTTACAATTGCTCTTCAGAGGCCTCCCCGCTCTCATTATCTACTATAATTACATTATACTTTCTGAAATTCTGTATCAAAGGTCAGAGCAGACCCTTTAGGCATGAAATGATTCCCAGCTCTTCACGGACTAGAAGTTCAAAGTGCGAAAAACATAATTCATTCAGTTTCTCCTCATGGCTCCATCCACCCAGGTTTTTTCATACAAACACACCAGTTCTGAGAACCTGATGCTCTTTAAACCATCAGTAGAGATATTGAAGTAAATGAGTCTATCAGGAACAGAATTTCACATTCAGAAATATTAGATGGTATTCTTCTTGAGAGCAGGACATCTTTTTACCTTTGCAGAGACCACAAAATCTGGAAAAGTAAGCACTGTCAGAATGTATGTGGAATATGTAAAATTAGATATAAAGTATACAAGGTCTTTCCTCTGTCCCCACCCCTCTCAATCATAAAACAAAGTAAAAGTAGTAATAATAAATAACATAACTAGGTAAGCTGGCATTTAAAATACATAATTCTTATAAAAGCCAGCATCACCATGGGTTGTGTAAGAGTGGTATTTATGCTACTAGCAAAACTCCTCGCTCAAGGCCTGGAGGGACTAAACAATAATACTTCACGTCAGCGTGATGGGTGGAGCGATCACTGGGCTAGAGATCAAGAGATTCTGGGCAGTTCTGACCTTGGAGATGGCACGGACTATTTATCTGTCACCTTAGGTAAGTCACTTACTTTCCCTGGGCCTCTTGATTTTAATACATATAAATTGAGGGCATTCTAGGATCCTAGGATCCTATGCCAAGGATGAATGCACTTTCTGTGCTGCCAAAAGTTTGCTGACATGGTCAGCTGAAGGCCTCTTCCCCTCTCCACATTGTGGGGTGTGTGTGTGTGTGTGTGTGTGTGTGTGTGTGTGTGTGTATGTGTGTGTGTGTGTTGACGTGAATTATTTCCATCTTTTAATAACTCAGGAAGATGGAATTGAAAGCAGGGACTCGAACAGATATTTGTACACCAGTGATCATGACAGCATTATTCACAAAGGCCAAAAGGTGGAAACAGCTGCTATGTCCATTGGGAGATGAATGGATAAGCAAAATGTGGTGGATACAGTCAATGAAATATTACCTAGCTATAAAAAGAATGAGCCAGTTGTGATAGTGGGTGCCTGTAGTCCCAGATACTTGGGAGGCAGAGGTGGGAGGATTGCTTGAGCTTGGGAATTTGAGACCAGCCTAGGCAACATAGCAAGACTCCATTTCTTGAAAAAAAAGAAAAAAAAAGAATGAAATTCTGATACATGCTACAACATGAATGAACCTTGAACACATCATGTTTTGTGAAATAAACCAAATCCAGAAGGACAAATATATGATTCTACTACTATGAGATACCTAGAGTAGTCAAATTAATAAAGGTAGAAGGTAGAACGGTGGTTTAAAAAGGCTGGAGAGACAGAATAATGGGAAGTTATTATTTATGGGTATGAGTTCAATTTGGGAAGATGAAAAAGTTTTGGAGATAGTGAAGATTGTTGTACAATAGTGGTGATATCCTTAATGCCACTAAATTGTATACCTAAAATTGGTTAAAAGGGTGCATTTTATATTACGTATATTTCACCACAATTAAAAAAGAAGCTCAGAAAGATAGAACAAAAGTAGCTTGTGTTTGTATTTCATGCTAAGAATGCATTCTATTTCTCTTTTCCCAACTTCTTTAAGAATAAAGTTCTTCAGCCTGATATCGGATGGAGGGGAAGAGGAGTGGGGGACTATTTCTTGAGCTACTCAAGTGAACGGAAGGGAATACTTTTCAGTAAGCTGAAAATAAGCTGGAGATTTTCAGTTTTTGTTGTCTTTTTGGCCTCTGGAATGCTAAAGTTCATTAACAGAGCCACGTTCTTGGCTAAGGGGCCACCATTTTTCTTGAAGGAAGTACCTGTACCAGCCCCTATCAGGGTACAAGACATTTACTTGCAGTAATTAAAAGAATTAGCACACCTCTGAGATGATCCACTTATTGTAGAGGGATTTAAGCAAGGAAATTGTCTAGTTTTCTCTAAGAAGAAAAAAATTAAGTTGTCTTTATTTAATGACCACTTAGTCATATGTCATGTTCAAGTATATTTGTCTTTTTATTCCTATGCACTTTTCGCAAAATTACCAGATGCTTTATTGATGATAGGCACAAATGACCTGAAAGCTTTTTTTTTTTTTTTTTTTTTTTTTCCTTTATCAGATGTGGGCACTTCCCTCTGAGACAATTCTGATCTTTTAATGAAGATGAACATATCAATGAACTTTGCTATTTATTGATGGCTTTCCTATTTTCTATGTTAATTTTGCTGTCACTGTATTTTACTTAGGTTAGTTATATCCATCAACATCATAATCTTCTTTGTTGGAATACTGGGGTTAAGATCAATCTACCTGTCTCTTAGTTTTATGCTTCTGCTGCCCAAAGAAAGCAACACGCAGAACATAGCCATGTTGCCTTACAAGTCAGATGGTAATAAGAAGTAGTTAATGGAATTGGAAGTATAGTTAAAATTTATTCTTGTAATTTATTCAAAACTCAACAACTCTTTAGGTTAGCTTGCTAATTTGTAAACTATCTAGTTTTTCCTAAATTCCTAAATTGAAGATAAAGCTGAGTTCTTTTTTAAGTATAATAGAGCATGTATTGTTCAGTGTTCAACTTGGGAAGCAAAACCATATGAGTATTATGCAATAAGGGACTCACTAGGGGCCTAAGAAGTCATACAGTATTTGGAGAATGTGGAGAAGTAGAGATCAAAGCATAGCATAGGGAGATCAGAGAAAAGTCACTACCTAGCCTTCTGAAGCACTGAAGCCTACAAGGACAAATGTGAAGTCAGGTAGGACCAGCTTCTGGAGAGAAACTGCAGAGGGAACTGTCATGTCTGCGTCTGATGGTGGGTCTGGTGGGCGTAGTAGTCAGCAGCCCTAGAGGTCTGGAAGGAGAGCTGGCTGTGCACAGGGAGAGTTAGGACATGCTGGCTCCTTACCATCTCTGACCAGGACCATGACCACCTGAAGACAGCAAGGGAGGCTACACCAATTCACCTTCAGAGCTCCCACAGACTCATACTCTGGCCAACTCAAACCAGAGCCATTTGAGTTGGGGGACTCTGGGAAACGCAATTCTCGCATAACCATGTGATACAGTACAAGCCCCAGAGAACAGTGTTTTCAGTTGTCACAGGGAAGAAACTTGAGGGTTAGCAAAGGCTTTTCACCTTCCCCAGAGAAAAGCTGCTGAAGAGTTGGAAACACCAAGTGTTCTAGCATTAACATGGTGCTGAACACCTAGGCACCAACCCACTGCTGGCTGCCCAGCTTACAAAGAAATTGGCAGGGCTGTTGAGCACTAGGCAGTTGGCCTGGGTGGAAAGTTTTACTCAGTATGGCAGGGTGGTTGCTGTCACCTAAGACCATGGGAAATTTCAGAGACCCTAAGCTGGAGTCAAGCAGGACCCCGAGATGACAGCCAGAGAGAGGAGAACCAAGCAAAATCCTGCTGGGGGACCTAGGGTGGAGGAGGATCCTAAGAATATTCTTCCAAAATCTCTTAAGTTGTAGGTTTGTGTTTACAGGCAGTACTTAGACGCTGGCCTATTTCATCGTCATGGTCTCTGTAGCCTCTTCCTCCATCAGTCTCCCTCCATCTCCTCCTCTATTACTTCTCCATCACTTCCTCGATCTCTCTCCCTTCGTCTTCCCCTCCGTCTCTCCTCCTCCACCACTATCTCTCTAGTTCCCTATCCAAATCTGCCCCTCCATCCTCCCCTCCATCCTTCCCCTACCTTTCTCCTTCCGTCTCTCTTTCTCCATTTCTTACCTTCCATCTCTCCTTCACCATCACTCTCCTTCTTTCCCCCATCACTCTCCTTATCACCCCCCAAACCCCGTAGTCACTTTTACATAGCAACAAGATTCAATAAGCTCTTTGTAGTATTAGAATCTTCACAAGTTGCTTCCTGATCTTCAAAAGTGTAACTTCTACTTTCTTTAGCCCTTACATCGCACCATCCCACTCAATCTCTCTTCTCTCTCTCTCCCCTCTCTTTCTCTCAATTGTTTATACTTCAGGTCTCAGCTAAAGTCACCTCTTCAAAGAGAGTTTCTTTGAAAACACTTTAAATGAAATATGGTCTCCTCCTTCTATCCCATTATTCTGTATCACTGCATTTTGTTCCGAAGTCCTTCTTGACATTCCCACAACTTAAATGATGCAGTTGTATTTTCATGGCTCGTTGGTCCCACACACTAAACTCTAAGTTCCCTGAGGACTGGGCCAGGTCTCTTTATCAGCAATGTCTATCCAGCAGCTAGCCTAATACTTGGCACATGGAAGGTGCTTACTAAATTCTTCCTGAATAAATAAATAAGTAAATGAATAAAAAATGAATGAATAAATGAATACAATCAAATTTAAGAGCTTTCCAGAAGGGAAATATTAAATAAGCATATTCAAATTATTATTTTTTTCTTAAAAGGCTTAAGCTCAAGATGGCTTCCCATTTTGATTTTTGAGATCAATCATAGGAGTCAGAGAAGCATTCATAAGACAGTGAGAAGCTTTTAAGATTCTGTCATAGTTACAAGGGATCCCAAAATGTGTACAACAGTGGAGGAAGAGGCAAGGAGGAAGAGGCAAAAAGGAAAAATCTACAAATCTTGAAGTCTCAGGGACTCCAGTGGAACAAAAATGGAGGTTGATATGAGTCAGTCAAAGAAGGCCAAAAATCTGGAGACAGAACAAAACAAATTGGGGAAGGAATATTGAGATTTACCAAGAGAAATTCCACTTGCCTTTATAAAACTGGTAAATATTTCTTTCCTTCTTTTTTATTTTAGAGAGAGGGTCTCAATGTACCATTGTGCGCTCACAGCTTATTGCAGCCTTGAACTCCTGGGCTGGAGCCGTCCTCCTGCCTCATGAGGCTTCCTGAGTGGCTGGGACTATTGGCGCCTGCCACAATATTTGGCTACTGTTTTTTTGTTTTTTGTTTTTTAAATTTTGTTGAGACAGAATCTCACTATGTTTCCCTGGCTGGTCTTGAAGTCCTAGGCTCAAGCCATTCTCTAGACTTAGCCTTCCCAAGTTCTTAGATTAGAGGCGTGAACCCCTCACTTGGCAAAACTTGTAAATCTTTATGGAGTGCCTCTCTTGAAAAAGATCTGGCCAGGCGCGGTGGCTCAAGCCTGTAATCCCAGCACTTTGGGAGGCCGAGACGGGCGGATCACAAGGTCAGGAGATCGAAACCATCCTGGCTAACACGGTGAAACCCCGTCTGTACTAAAAATACAAAAAAATTAGCCGGTCGAGGTGGCGGGTGCCTGTAGTCCCAGCTACTTGGGAGGCTGAGGCAGGAGAATGGCGTGAACCCGGGAGGCAGAGCTTGCAGTGAGCTGAGATCCGGCCACTGCACTCCAGCCTGGGGGCAGAGCGAGACTCTGTCTCAAAAAAAAAAAAAAAAAAAAAGATCTGAACATTGACTAGTCAAATGTAGATTAATAATTACCAGCAATTTATTAGCAACCTACCAGTAGAGCCATACTAAAATGAAAATACAATTAATTGGGGAAGCATTACTGTGGCTTGCTGAAAATTTACTATTTTTACTAATCCATAAGAGAAAATGCTTGAAAGATTTCATGCATGTTATGAATAAGTTTGCCCCCATATTTCAAGTGACATAAAAAGCATTCAAAATGAACAGAAACTTAAAAGAGTATTAATTAAAAAATATAATATGAACATATATAAACTTTGTGTGTGTGTGTCTATGTATGGAGGGGTGGTCTGTGTGTTAAACTTTTTTATCTTACTTTTTGAGGGACTCAAATATTTTGCAAATTTTAAATACTTAATAATAAATCATGAAAATTAATTTAACCCTAGACTCAAAGAAATTATCCATTATTATGCAACTTTAACTCACATATAATTCATTTTGCACATTTTTTTCTAAATAGTTGCAGGTTTGGATTATGATTTCTTGAAAATCCTTTGATATTTGCTCAGATGAGAAAGTGAGAACTCACTCACTGCATGTTTGCTAAACAGACCTATGTAGTTAAAGAGAAGCTGTCCAAAAAGATTCTCTCTTTCAGTCCAGTGGAGCATATTCACTATCAGATCAAAGTGATAGGAGGTTTTTGTTTGTTTGTTTGTTTTATCTTCTCCTAATTGGAAGTAGGCAATTTTCTTACTCACTTTGGCAAATTGAAGGAATGTCTTACTGTAGAGAAAGAGGCTGTGATCCCTAAATGTCAATGCAAAAACCTTCATCACATTACTCTTGTCCCATGTAGCATAGAGAATTCATTCCATTAAGGTGAATTCTAGAAGCTGGCTGAATTTCAAGCTGTGTTTTAATTCAGTTATTATTATTATTTTTTTTTTTTGGCAGACAGTTTTAAAGGGAAGTCAAAGGTTATAACTTGATAATTGGGTATAAATACAGTCATTTCAGTGGGCCTCAGCTTCAGTCATGCAGAACCAATTTTTAGCGTGGTGATACCACGTTTGCATATTTTTAATTGAAGCACTCATAAGGAGTCCTACTATAATCTAAGTATTACTCTATTATTACCCCTCATGAACTCAAAAAGTATAGGTTAATGGTATACAATGAAATATTGCATTGTTGACTTAATCTTTCTTACCTACATGTCTCCTGAAGCACAGACTTCAGGATAAAAAGTTTTGTTCATTGGTTTAAAAAGCATCTGTATTCTCTAAGCTACTAATCAGTAATGGAAGTTTATTTTATAAGTCTAATTCTGAGTGCAGCATAATTTACCACTGAAAACTTACTTCATTGCTGAAACACAAACATATACACCCAAGTCTTTTAAATCATGATTTTCCTAATTCTTATTGTGCATTTAAATGGTAATTTTAGACTATGTAGATTATTATATAAATGACAAATTTTTATCATTTTTATGCTCAAGCACAGTGTCTTGTCTTAATATAAAATCTTTAAATATATGGTTTCTTCATATCTGTTCTGCTTTCTTCTATTTGTAGCAAAATGTCACTTGTGGCTTTTATTATTTAGGAGAAGAATTTTAAATTGATTAAGATAATAACCCAGCATATATTTTAAATTGAAATATATGAGCATAAAAGATACACATTGCAAACTTTTACAATGAATATAGAAATCATGGATAGTCATTTTACCACCCAGGTTTCTTGTATAATTACACTAGTTAAAATGTTTAATTGCTGAATGCTAATGGTAGACTTGGTCATATTGACTTAGCTGCTGGAAAATTCATGAAACATAAAATAACTTTGTGCCTGCCATTTAGGGTATGAACTAGAAATTTCAGAGAGAGAATTCAAGCAAAGAGATATTACAATAATTTATGATAGTAGTTTTCATTTTTAGTTTTTTATACTGATGGAAGTGGCGGCCCATCTGGAGGAGCCACTGCAAAGACACTGGCTGCAATGGCTAGGTGCAACCATGGCTGTGTGCTCCGTGGAGCCAGTGAGGGCCAGGAATAGGCAGCAGCCCCAGCTCCTACCAAGTTGACCGGGCAGAAGCCCAGTGCTCCTGGGTGCAACAGCAGCTGCCCGGCTGTGGCTCCAGACCTGGGAATCTCTGTGTTTTCAGGGGCCTGGGAAGCCCTCCTGCCCCCACAGGCTTAGAAGTGCCTGCTTCTGTCCCCTGGTCTCTCCCTGCTCCCAGCACTGTCTGTGCTGCAGAGCAAAGTTGTGGCCGAGCCTGGGTGCCATTGCAACTTGGCCAGGTGTGTGTGTACTCCCAAAGGTGCTGACATGCCAGCGCCCTGCTGCCTTGGCCCTCTCTAGACTTTGGGAACCCAGGTGCATGGGAGGGAAGCAAAGGAGGGGTTGAGGGCAGCCTAGTGTGGGCGTGCAGGTACAGCCTGGGTGTTGTGGATGGCATGTTGATGGCAGCAGGAGGCAGACAGGCTCCTAGGCACAAAGGGACAGGTCCCTGGTGAAACCCCACCTCCAAGCCTGAAGCCTGTGGGCTGGGCTGCCAGTTCTGCATGAAGTCTGCAGCCCATAGTGAGAACTTAAGGTGCTTTTTCTGGGCCCGCCCATGGCCGCCTATGGACTAATCAGCATGCACTTCCTCCCTTATGAGCCCGTAAAAACCCCAGACTCAGCCACACTTGAACATACCTCAGGACTGCCAGCTGCAGGAAGGAGCTACCTCCTATGAGTCTCCTCTCTGCTGAGAACTGGACACTCTTAGGGATGACCTGCCTGTGGAAAGGAGCTTCCCACTTCGGGTCTCCTGAGAGCTGTTCTGTCACTCAGTGGAGCTCCTCTCCACCTTGTTCATCCCCCAATTATCCGTCTATCTCATTCTTCTTAGGTGCGGGACAAGAACTCAGGACCCACCAAATGGCTGTAACACAAGCAGAACTGTAACACAGACAGGGCTGAAATATGCTTCCCGTCCTTCCACATTGCAGGCAATAAGGAGGAGAGAAGAGCTGCAGCCCTTCAGGGAGTCCAGACCTAGGTGATGCCCTAGCCAGAGCTGTGACACCCTCTTTGGGGCTCCGTGGTTCCTGGCATCTCCAGGGTTCCAGATGCCACTGCATTCCCCTCATCTAGACATGGGTACCCACAGCAGAAGCTGTGTGCAGTACATCTGGTCCAACTACAGCCTTGAATGGAGCTGGCACCTGTGCCAGTGTCTGGAGCTGCCCACCCCACTGCATCAGCCAGCATGCCTGGCTGTGCACAGTGACTGGACCCTGCACTCACTTGCCCACACACCTCTTGCTGCTCTGTGCCTGGCCCACCTTTGGCAGGTGTGGGATCCAGGACAGCAGTGTGAGCTGAGTGCAGCCTCCTGGGCCGAGTGGGTGGAATGAGTCCAGTGGGCGTGAATAATACTCAGGCAGAAGGCACTGCTGGCCACAGAGGTTTCTGGCTGACAAAGAGACACTCCATAGATCCCATGACAGTACTATTTGAATTGTGAGGAAACACCAGATTGTTCTGGAAGATTGAATACACACTTGTCCAGACAGATTTCTTGCCTTCCTCCCTGCCTGTTGGGGGTAGAGTGGAAAGGGGAAGGTGAAGATTGTCATTGCGTATGCATTTGTGTTAAACCTCTGTAGCCTGACTTTCCAAATTGAAAAATACAACTCTGCCAGTCTGTGTTCACACATGTCAGAACTGCTGCTGAAAATTCATCTTTGACTCATTCATTGCCATTGCATCTGGATTTATTTTCAGTGGTATCCTGACAGGAACTTTAAGACTGAACTCTGCATTTTTTCTATCTTCCCAGTCATCTGCCTCATTCTATGGTGAGAGTTTCACTAATGAATGTGACATTTGCTGGTGAATAAGTAAATAAATGCACCTGTACAATTTACTTCCTGTTCTGGAAAGACAGAAAGAACAGAATACTAGCACAAGAAAACTTTTTTTCTTCCCTCCTCTTGCTTGGTTTTACTTCAGCTCAGTTATTTTTGACAAAGAAAATGAAAATTTAAATTTCCATTGAATAAATTGCTGTCATGGCTATTATTTAAGAATATAGAAATTAAACCTGCAATTAGGTCTTGTGTCATTTGCTTACCCTAGAAGCACATTTTATCTTGGTATAATGAGAAAATGGCATTTTTTTTTTTCTTTTCTGTAGTGAACCATAACTGAAAGCAGGAAGCATTGGTTTACACTTTGCATCAGAGTTGTGGGATTTCTATATGGGTGTAGTAGTCAGAATCCATTCTAACTGTGAATGCCAGAAACTTAATTCCATTAAGTGTAAGAAAAATAGAAGAGTGAATGTACTGCCTCATGTAACTTAAAAGTCCAAGCAGTGATTGTGACTGCAGGTAAGGCTTCATCCAGGCATAAAATGATTGTCATCAGGTCTCCAGTTCTTTCTCTCCTTCCTTCTCTTGATATTGTATTCCTTTATAGGGATTGTTTCATGCAGATACGCCTCAGCTGGCTGGAAAGATGCCTCTACCACTCCACTCTAAAGTAACCTTAGTAATGGCTACTGCTTAGTTAGTGCTTCTTATGGGCATCCTTCTTCAAACTTTAATGATTGTGAAGTATTTACTTAATCCTCACAGTTATTCTATGTGGTTATGACATTTGTCTGAAGTCACAAAATTATAAAGAATGGAAGTGGATTTGCCTAGCTAGTTTGGATCCAGCACCTATACAGGCATATAACCCTTGCTCTAAGTTGTTACTCTAGAGCTTGAGATCTACAGAGGAGAAAGATGCCTTCTCTCTTCTAACTTCCATATCAATCCTGAAAATGGGATCTGATGTCTCTGCATGAGTCCTTATTCAACCTGCACCAATCTGTGTGTCCTGCACCTCCTCCCATCGGCATGATATTCATCCACAACAGCTGAGGAGGGGCACGTTCAGAAGGGAAAATGTGCGTGGCAGAATAAAATGTTACAAATGACCACTACAGCAGGCCAGGCTGCCAATTTGCCAGGAAGTTCCCTGATTGCAGTGTTCCATATGGAAAGCAGCTCATCTGGGTAAGCATGCTTTTCCATGGCTCTCTATGCTTTGTGGTAAAGGGTAGTGACCACAGTGTACCAGGGGCAAATTGAACAGCTGAAGAGGAGGATGGAAGAGAAGATAGGACTATGAGGAAGCATAAGGGAGGACTGAGCAAGACGGAGGCAGACATGGCGTGGTTACCTGAGTAAATACTATGTAGTTGCTAAAATTCTTAGATAAGCCCGAGGTTACTGAGCTAATCAGAATTTCACACAAAAATCCAGAATAGTGGTTAGTTACCTTTGGTGAGAGTATTGACTGGTAGGTGGTATGAAGAGGCTCTCTGGAAATATTTTGTATCTCGCCTAGGGTGGTGGTTACCTCCATGTAAATATATAGGAAGTTATCAAATGGTACTTAAAATTTGTGCACTTTACCTCATGCTTGTGCTAGATTATTTTTATTGACAAATATAAAACAATTCTACCTGTGCAGAGACAAGCCAGATTGTTTAGTAAATTACCATCCAGATTTCCTGGATTGCCTAGTAACAAGCTACTTGGAATCAAAGCCCCCTCCCCCTCCCGGAGGAGTGTCTGCACCTGAACCCAATTCAATCCTCCGTCTCCCGGAGGAGTGTCTGCACCTGAACCCAAGTTTCACAAATTGCTAGATGCTAGCAGCTAACACTCCCAGACATCAGCCCTAAAAAGGTGGCATCTGGGTGCAGACTGTTTTGCACTCACCCCCAGACTGTTTTTACCCTGCTTACAAGACAGCTCTCCTCATTCTAAATAAAGGAAAGTGGCCCCTCTCCAAGAACAGTGTACAGTGCATCCAACTGGCCCAGTCCCAAGGATACCAGTCCACAGGATGCTGAGATCACAGGGACTCTGGGTACTCTTTTTGCTTCCTACCTATGACTTACAGCATGCTACAAGTGATGCTATTAATGTGTTTTTGGCACTGACAAGGTCATTCTTACTAATCAACACCTAGGCCTTCTTGCATTTTGATATTATTGGACAATTTAATGATTCCCAAATTGCATCTGTGTGTTACTGTGTTAGGACTGCCATGACAAAATACCACAGACCAGATGGCTTAAACAATAGGAATTTATTTTCTTACAGTTCTGTAGTCTAGAAGTCCAAGATGAAAGTGTTGGCAGGTTTGGCTTCCTGTCCTTGGCTTGCGGATGGCCACCCTCTTGCTTACTCTTCATATGGTCCTCCCTTGGTGCACGTGTGTCCCTGGTTTCTCTCACTTGTGTGTCTAAATTTCCCGTTCTTACAAAGGCACCAGTCAGATCGCATTAGGGTTCGCCCACCCTGATAGCCTCATTTTAACTTAACCCCCTCTTCAAAGGCCCTATCTCCATAGACATTTATTTTCAGAGGTACTGGGGCTTGGGGCTTCAACTTGAACTTGGGGTGGGACACAATTTAGTCCATAACAGTCTGTTTTGCTGGTACCAACTAAAATGACTGTTGATTACAAGGAACCTGAAAGTACTTTTTTACAATCCATTTAGCTTTTTGCTCAATCTAATTGAATTCGTAGAAATTTAGATGGGGCATAGTTTAAGCTAATTATGGTGCCTGTGCACCCAGGCAAATTATGGTACAAAATCTAAACTTCTATCTGGTAAATTAGGGATAAGTAGAAAATTAATATCACATAAGGTTTTAGAATTTCATAAATGAATTCCCCTTTCCTTCATCTGCAGCTGTTTGCCTGGAGGAACTTCTAGTTCAACAGACACACCATGCACGGTCATGTCACTGGGCCTTTGTATGTGCTGTGCCCTCTCTGGGAACACTTTTCCCTCTATAGCTAATTACCAGCTTTTCTCTTCTCCAGAAGCTTGTTTTGTCCTTACATCTAAATATCTACACTCTGTGGTTATAGACCAGACTGGTCTCAAACTCCTGACCTCAAGTGATCCATCCGCCTCAGCCTCCCAAGGTACTAGGATTACAGGTGTGAGCCACCGCACATGGCCAGCATATAGTTAGTTTTAATTCAAAACCTCAAAATGGACACCATCATAAGATCGAGAAAATGTGATATGTTTTTTTCTAGTTACAATCATCATGTTCTAAGTGCAATTTTATGTTCCAATTTTTTTATTAATTATGTCAAAACATTTTCTGTGGTTACTATAGTGACTTCATAATGACTTTATAGGTAGTGGTTCCATTAATTAAGTAGAATATAAGTTACACATGTTTTTCTTGTGCATTTGGGCTGTTTTTAATTACAGTTGTCCCTTTGTATACAGGGGGCCTTGACCACACCAAAATCAGAGCATACTCAAATCCTATAGGTGGCCCTGCAGAACCCGAGGAGAGAAAATTCAGCTCTCCATATCTACAGGTTTCACATCCTACACATACTGTGATTTTGATTCATGTTTGGTGGTGGATGCAGAATCTGCAGATACAGTGCACTGATTATATTTATTGGGAAAAAAAATCCTTGTATAAAGTGAGCCTTGCCGTTTAAACCCGTGTTGTTCAAGGGTCAACTGTATTTGCAATTATAGCTAATGCTGCAATGGGTGTCTTCTTTCTAATAATAGCTATTAATTAATAGAATAAAATATCAGGATTCAGGTTGAGAGATAGGACCATATTGATTACTCTGGATTAATATCACCATTAATGCTTGTCCGAAGTACTCAACTGCCAAAGGCCAACAGCAGTGTGTTGGGATTATATGTCTATCTTTTTGGATTAAATGTTAAGCAATGCATATTAGAAAGTGTGTGTGTGTTTCCCTTCCTTTTACATATACCATGTTATATAACCTTTTTTTTTCTAATTCTAAGACTGGCCCGTTAGAACTATTTTGTTGTTGTATTTGGATAGCATGCTTGGATTACTATAGATGGTGTTCCTTATTTTAGTACTTTCTAGGAATGCATTTTGATGTGAATTTTCACATTCAAGTCTGAGAAACATTCCTATTCCCGTTGCCTTATATTTTTACACATCTCACCATGTCCATCCCTCGACTTTGCTTTGTATTGCTAAATTCAATTCCTCTTGGAAATGATGGGCCTCTGTATTTGCAGTTAGTTATGCCTTTGAAGAATATTATTTGCCTCCCTTGAGGTTGTGATTTCCTAAATCCCGTGAATGCTCTGTTCAAAGAAAGTTTCCTTTTGTTGAGAATCAATTCATCACTTTGAAAAAAAAAAAAAAAAAAACACTTATTACAAAATAGGTGGTCAGATCATACCCCTAGAGTACAGGACCTTCACATCTGTTCTGCTGGAGAATTGAGTAGAATGAAAATCTGAAACCAGATTTGTGGTTAGCAAAAGAACAGACCCTAAAAGGCAGTAGTCTAAGTAAAACCCTGCATCTAATTTTTACTGCTTCTGCTGTTTTGCTTCAGATATCTTTTCATATTCCTAAGCTGTCTTCCCATAGTAACAAAACTATAAATTCATTTAGTTGGGGATAAGAGAGTGGAGAGAGGGAAGGGAATAAAAAACCAAATGGGTTGTTGGAGCAATAAAGCTATTGGTAAGTTTAATGCTGACTTAAATCTCCAGGGTAAATGATTGGGCAATTGTGTCTTACATTTACAATCTAGTGAGCTGTGAATAAAGGTGGTGGGGAAATATGTAAAAATGTGGGCCAGGAAACCAGCTGACAAGGTCATAAGCTCAGACACAAGAACCTAGTTGATTTTCCTGGGGCGGAAGACCCTGAATCCAGGATATCCTAATCTTGGCTCATTAGACCTTAATGAGGGAAGAATAATTTATATCAATGAGCACAAAAATTTATCTTTTCTGGTACTCAGAGCACAGGAGCATTATTTATAACTTAGAGGCATGCAGGTGTGTTCCCCTAGGCATCTCTTTCTATCAATATTTTAGGAGACTTCCTGATTTGCTGTGTAGAAAAACTAGAGCCATCTGGTATTGTGTAGGATGGTTGATACCTTTATAAAATTCATTCATTCACACAGCATTTCTTTACTCATTCATTTAGTCTTCTGGCCCTGACATGGAGGTACTATATTTAGGATGTGTTAACTGTAAGGGTGCATCTTAAACATACCTATACTTTCATTGGTGTGACATCTATAAACATGTGCAGACAGGCACCTGCAGGTAAATGGACAAATTAAAATATCATTATGAGCTACATGGTCAATGCATCATTTTTTTTCCGGTCAGAAGCTTTACTTGGTTTACTTTGTTGTAAAATTATAACTGCTTTTGTACAAGCTGCCTTCTGTCTTCCCATTCTCATTTCCACCACCATCCATAGAGGTACTTGGTTGCATTTCTTGCCTTGATTAGCCCATATGGAATAGTGGCCAGATCCCAGAACTTCAGAATACACTTACACTGCTTGTGTTAAGTAAGAAGGAAAATAACCCAGTCAATGGAAACTTGTAGTCATAATAAAAAATCACAGAAATTCTACATTCCTATTCCTCAGCAATTAAAAATGGGATCTCGCCAGGTATGATGGCTCACTCCTATAATCCTAGAATTTTGGGAGGCTGAGGCAGGAGGATCGCTTGGGGCCAGAAGTTGAAGACCAGCCTGGGCAACATAGTGAGATGCCATCTCAATAAAATAAAATAAAATAAAATAAAATAAAATAAAATAAAATAAAATAAAAATAGTCAGGCATGGTGACATGCATCTGTAGTCCCACCTACATTGGAGGCTGAGGTGGGAGGATTGCTTGATCCCAGGAGTTTGAGGCTGCATGCTAGCCTAGGATATGGAACAAGACCCTGTGTCTTAAAAAAAAAAAAAAAAAAAAAAGATCTTATTTAGTATATTGCGCTCAGATAGTTATTCTGGATTATCCTTTCCCCATGCCCCATACCTCTAGCATATACTCAAATAAAGCAATTCTTTCTGAAATAATTATCATTTATGCAGAAATGAAGAGAGCAGAGAGTAAAACTTCCCAATGTCCATTGCAATGGCTAGACCAGCAACGTTGTCTTAAGCCCAAAACAGTTGGCAGCATCCAGGATGTTAGGCTTGTGGTGTTCCCAATCACATCCTGAACAAAATCCCTTGTTTTATCACACCACTAACATTTTTATAAGTGTGCATCTTCCCCTGAAACAAGTACAATCACTACCTGGAACAAGATGAGGATAAACAATCAAATAAACACACAGTCACTGCCTGGGCCTGGAACCCCAATCCTTAATCGCTTGAAAGGAAGGAGTGTCAAACTCAACTATCTGCTGGAACTAGACGTGGTGTGAGGCAGGAGGGAGTGGTGGATGCTGCATAAGGTAAAAGAACCCAGGCCTTATTTAAAGGGATCAGATACTACTCAGCCTGAATCATTCTGGATAGCGAATTTTTCAAGGAACCCTCCCCTTTTAAAAATTATTAGCAACAAAAAAATTCAACTTTTTTTTTTTTTTTTTTTTTGAGACGGAGTCTTGCTCTGTCGCCCATGCTGGAGTGCAGTCGTGTGATCTTGGCTCACTGCAAGCTCCGCCTCCCAGGTTCACGCCATTCTCCTGCCTCAGCCTCCCAAGTAGCTGGGACTACAGGTGCCCACCACCACAACCGGCTATTTTTTTGTATTTTTAGTAGAGACGGGGTTTCACCGTGTTAGCCAGGATGGTCTTGATCTCCTGACCTCGTGCTCCACCCACCTCGGCCTCCCAAAGTGCTGGGATTACAGGCATGAGCCACCGCGCCCGGCCAAAATTCAACTTCTTCTTCTTTTTTTTTTTTTTGAGACAGAGTCTCGCTCTGTTGCCCAGGCTGGAGTGCAGTGGCCGGATCTCAGCTCACTGCAAGCTCCGCCTTCCGGGTTTACGCCATTCTCCTGCCTCAGCCTCCCGAGTAGCTGGGAATACAGGCACCCGCCACCTTGCCCGGCTAGTTTTTTGTATTTTTAGTAGAGACGGGGTTTCACCATGTTAGCCAGGATGGTCTCGATCTCCTGACCTCGTGATCCGCCCATCTGGGCCTCTCAAAGTGCTGGGATTACAGGCTTGAGCCACCGCGCCTGGCAAAATTCAACTTTTTATAATAATGTGTGGACCAACACTCCCTTAGACAAATATAATATCTAAAGGAATAGATTGGGCCCATGAGCTTACTGCCCCTGCTTCATGATATCCTAACTAAAAGTAAGCTAAGAGAACAATTGTATCTTTAGGGGAAATACTGGGGTTGGGTGCCTTCCCATGGATTTGTAGATCTAACTCATGTCATCCTCTCCAAAAGGAATGACCTGCTCCATCCACTGCCCCCTATTTTTACCTGTCAATATTTTACCCACATGTGTCAGTCAGAATAGGGTTGTTGCTATAATAAACAACCCCAGCATCTCAGTGACTTAATAAAGGTTTATTTCTCTTTCACACAAAGGCCAATGTCATCCTCCTAGTTGAGTGAGTCTCCTGTAAGCAGTAAACTCGGGGATTTAGGGTCCTTCCAACATGTGGTTCTACCCTCCCAAGTCTTCCACTTCTAGCCATGTGGACAAAAGAGAGAAAATAGAGGATCACGTGGAATATTTCATGGCTGGACCTGAGAGTGGCTGTCATAGCTTTCATCCACATTGGCCAGCACTCAGCCACCTGATCCCAGGCAGATGCGACAATTCTGGGAAATGCAGTCTTCCCAGTTCCCCAGGAGGAAAGTATCATGATAGTTTTCACATGCCACGCTTAAAAACCTCACTGATCCAAGAACACTCTCTGATAATGCTAGTTAGAAATACCCTTACCCTTCCATTCAATTAATATATGTTTAAAATATACCTGCAAGTCATATTGTGGGCATTAGAGACAAAATGATAAGATGACCTCCATATCTTTCAGGAGCTGATGTTTCAGTAGGGAGGCAGGCATTCAAACAACTCTATGGTAACATGATGGGAGTTTTAATGGACTTAAATACAGTGGGGGCAGATATGAAGAAATGCTCTTTAACCATGTGGAGCTTGACACTTTGTTGATTGTGTGTACATCTTATCTTGTTACTATATCAGCGAATCCTTAAGTACATAGATCACACTCTATCTTTGTATCCTCCCTATTACCAGACATCTAGGGGTGCCCATAAACATTTGTCAAATTGATGAATGAATGAGTTTCTGGTGAAAAGGAAATAAACACAGACTCACCATTTGAGGAGAAAAAAATCAGTCTGTCAGCTTTTAATAGTTTAAACTTTTGGTACATGAGATAATATAATATTCTTTTGAATTATTTTCTTTCTGATGCCTCAAAATGTCTATGATGGCTCATTCTGTGGTTTCCAAATAGATTATCTTCAAATAATTCACAACATTTAACCCAAAATTACAGTTTCCTGAGTGTGTAACCAGTGTTGATTTCATTTAAGCAACATGCTGTATCATTTATCTGGGCTAAAGTGGATCAGATTAAGTTTCAAGGCAATTATGTCATATTTTTGGTGAGTATAGTCATTATTAGCTTAGGAACTCTTTAAAGGAAGTTGGTTTCAAATATCTTCTACCTATTATTAAATTTACTACATAATTAATTTATAAATATAACAACTTAGATGGTCTGATAACCGAGTTAAAATTACCTAGGTGCTCCCTTCTTTGTATTGTTGAATGTATTCAATAAAAGCAAAAGAAATCTCGGTTTCTAAACTATGAACCAGATGCCATTCTCCTGCTTAGTTCAGAGTTGACAAATCTGTTGTTTGCTAAATAAGTCTTATTCTAACACCAATATTAGAAGGAAATGAGTTTCCACCATTTATCCTCAAGTTTCAAAGTGGACATTCAAACTTCTTTTGAGAATTTGGGGGAGAAAATGTTTAGGAATGCAGTGTCGTATATCACTTACTCATAAGAAATGACTCCTTGTTTGCCAGCCTAGGAATCAAATTTGGAACCATTTATGTCAGCAAAAGACTGGGGTATATGTATGTTTTCACAGATGGATGGAAAGTGAATGTAAACCAAAGACAATGGGGTCTTTGCCCAAAAACCTCCATTTATGCTCATCATGCAGTGAAAACACCCCCCCCCCTTTTTTTTTTTTTTTTTTTTTGGAGAGCCCTGAACTTTGTCTATTTAGTCTGAGCCTTGCTGATGTATTGCTTCACATTTTGGGGGATCTGCTTTGGCTGTGTGGCTCTCTATTTAGATTTGTAAGTTATTTATACCACTTACTGTTTGTCTCCATCATCATACCTGGTAGATTAGGCAGTCTGCAGACAAACTAGCACCCATGTTCTGTTCACCTGCACACCTGCTTTAATGCATTTAGCATTCAGTTGGCACCAGATTCTAGATAGCCTTGCCATCCAATGATCTGAAGTCTATTGTTTTCTTTTATGGAATATTTTAAAATAGCAGTGTGTGTGGATCTTGTCTTCATAATTAAATTCTAGGCTCCATAAAACAGGAACTCTTCACTGTATTTCTTCTGGACTTAGGACAGCAGCAAGGAAAAAAGAAGTGCTAAATAAGTATTTGTTGGAGATGGTATACCCAAATATACAATGGTATATGTATGAATACATTATTGGGGTTAAATCTGGTAAATCTGGGGTCTGGGATTCGAAATCTTGGGCCCATGAAGTAGAATAGGAAAAAAAACAAATTTTATTGTTCACTAACTACTAACTGAAATTTAAATGTCCTGCAATGATGAATGTAGTCCGTAAACTCCAAAAGTTATAGCAGTGCCTGAAACTTGGCCTCCCATGGAAGTCTCAGGTATTTTTGTATCACACTGCACTTGCAGATATCTTAGAAGCCTCACTTGTGTTCCTAACTGCTTCAAAAGTATGCTAGCTATTAAAACTTCAATTAAATTCTATTTATGTGCTAATAATGATGGCTATATTAATATCTCACAAGTTTTTAAAATATCTATGTCTTTTTTAAGAAGCTAATTTTAGTATGAATCATTTTCTCTGTAATCCTATATATTGTATTTTATTCGTTTGGAAACACTACTATGTGAAGTGTCCATAGCACCACCAAACTGCCAAAGAGCCAACGACATGATTGATGGTTGAGAGCCACTGCTTCAGACCACGCTGGCACATAAGCTAGTTTTAGGAGGCTGCTTTGGAGTCCAGTGAACTGGTTTCAGAGGCCAGGATTTTCATTTTACTGACTGTATGACTTTAGGCAAATGACATTGTCCCTTTATGATGACCCAAGGTCTTTTCCAGCTATGAACTCTGTGATACTTGTTTTCAGACATGTTAAAATATGCCTTACATCAAACTCAATAATTTTATTAAGCACTTGAACCCACAAAAAAGTAAAAAATATTCACAATATAAATAAGTTTTAAAATGGTTTAGATAAATCCTTAACTAATAGATCTATTATGGGTCAACTAAAGTTAGCCTAGGAGGAAAGGAACCTTGTATGCACACCCAACATTTAAGGTTATTGGACAGTGAGACAGTTGTCCCTATGCACAACAGGGGCCATTTCAGTGCTTACTGGAACATCTCTCAATGATAACCAAGAGCCTTTACATGGACGTTCAGTGTAGTTAAGGAGAAAATTATCCATATTTTCCTTCAGTGCCTTTGATTAAATTCTGATGATGTTTTCTGAAAAGGAACATTAAAAACTAGGACCTCTGGAGACAGACATGTTATAATTATTATTACAAATACTTAGCATTTTTATCATCATCATTAATTACATTTCTCCTTTAAGGGTTTATCATAATCTCCAAGCCTGCTATTTGTTCATTTGTTCATAATTATCCATGAGTAAGCAATTTGTTCTGTGTTCTCAGAAATTGATTGTTTAATGTTTGGTTCATTTTAAAAAATTGTTTCACAAGGGAGGTTCAAAAAAGTTGTGTTTTTCTTCCTTTTTCTTCTGGTATTAAGGATACTTCTGATATCCTTAATTATCCTGGATTCTCACTCCATCCATCCCCTACACAGGAATGTAATGGGGGCTTTCAGAAACACAATCGTAGGATTTTTATAAAATTCAGCACATCAATATAGGAAAAGAACATTCAATGGTAAGACAGCCATCACCTTTGATTGGATATATTAATATATTTTTGCATAAAGTCCTCACTTTCTCATATAAATTATTCCAGTCTTATTTGACCTTAGTTGTCTAGGCTGTCTATCATTGACAAAGCAGAACTGACCACTCGCTTCAATTCCATATAAAAGTTCATTTTCCCTCACCTCCCTCTGCCCCCGGTTCAATGCTAAAAAGGAGCCAGGGGAGAAAGAAGTAGCAGATCAAAATGGAAAATACCTACTTTGTGCTCAAATAATGATAAAATATCCATAATGGCGTGTGTTCAGACCTCTGTATCTCCACAGACTCAAGTAACATGGTTAGTATATTAACCTATTAGGGTTAACTGATTCTAATCAGGTTCTGTGTCTGGGCAGGGCCCTCTGTTTTTTGTGCTAGCAGTTTCCCGTGAAGCCAGACTATTTAGTGGATGCAGCACTGTTCATTTTGTGTGAAAGCCCATATTCTTCTCTTCATACTTTTCAAAGATGTGCTTTCCTCATTGTAAGCCCAAGTCATGAGATGATGCCTCAAGTGCATTATGAAACATTTATTATTCTGAGAGACTCGGGTGATGAAAACTCTATGTGATTGGTGTGTGATTCTTTAAATGGGCTGTCATTTATGACAATGACTTTATTTATAAGGCACTGTTCCTAAGGGAATATGAGTTTTTTGACCTTGAAATACACGTAGCAATTCTGCTTGGCAATTTGTAATTGTCCTCCTTAAAATAGTAAGAACTGACTCTTGCTCTTTTTTTTTTGGAACTATATTCAGCCTTGGGCAATAAACTAACTCAGCTAAAGTTACATAAACCCTGAAAGGAAATAAATTTCACCACTGTTGATTGGTAAATGTCATAGACATCAGTGCTATTTATCAAACATTTCTAGTTTCCTGCCATTTAGCCCAAAGATAAGATTTTAATCTCCTATCCCCTTTAGGGTTCAGCATGGTCATATGACTTGATTTGGCCAATGACATGTGGGCAATTGTGATATAGTTCACTTCTGAGTGAAGGGACTGAGAGCTAATACATGATTTATCATGCCATCTTTTTCATAAGGTAATAATACAAGCACCTAGCCAACTTGGAGCCTCCATCAGGCTGAGTCCCTGAGTGACTACCATGAACAGGGCAGAAACCAAGACTGAATTTTTTTTTTTTTTCCATGACCAACATAGTGCTTGACATACTGTTAAAATTCTAGAAATATGCATGTGTGTATGTGGGTATATATGTATGTGAATAAATATTCGTGTGTATGTGTATATGTATGTACACACACATACACAGAGAGAGAGAAAGAGAGAAGTTGAATAATTTTTCTGAGAATAAACCAGAATTCGGGCAATCTAGTATGAAAAATTTCACTCGTGGCTGTGTTTGTTTCCCTTGGTTTCACTTGGTTAACACAGCAGGTTTTATAACAACATCGTAACTGCTATTATTGACTTTATTCTAAAATAGGCTATTAAAATTTCTAAGTAACTCCTTTAAACTAGCGTGTCCCTCCTTTTTGATGCCTCCCTGGCTGCACTTCGGTCAGGCTGGAATAGGAGAATTCAGTAGGGGAGGGAAAATATATAATGTATAAAGAGAAATATAAAAATATCCTGGTGTTCAAGAGATAACTTAAGTACTTATACCTTGAGGAGAAAATACAGATCCTCTCACCCAGTGCATTAGTCATATAGGTATAATAAATGAGAAAGATGGAATTCAGGGGACCTGAGATCATTACAGGGGTATCTCACCGAGATGATTTTTTTTCCAGCAGTAGAACCTCCTGGCCTGATCCTATTGAAGAAGAGGAGATAAATTGCTGTATTTTGAAGGTGCATTAACCTTAGGTTCATTTAATGAATTACCTCTCCCAATGCACTAACAGATACCCTGGGGCCTGAGATGAAAAATGGTCTCTTTTCTCACTGAGAGGCTCAAATACATACTGCTTCCTTCTTTCTCTTCATGTGAGACATGTAGTTAAATGACTCAGCAGATGAGCTCAGTGGTCACCCCATATTCACAGACCCCTCAGTAGAGGGCATTCAACTGAATGCTCTTCCCCTTCCTCCTCTGTAGAATTACCTCTCGAGAATCATCATGCATTCGTTTAGAAAATATGTATAGGTAATCATCAGTCTTTCAGTTCCTCTGGAATCAGAGCCTGAGATAAGAATTTGGGACTGTTTTAAAGCATAGATTTTATTATTATTCAGGTGTTATGAGGCCAACAGGTCAGGAGGTAACCACCATTGAAATGATAGTTTGTTACTCACAGTTCCTAAGAGGAGGGGGCAGCCATGCCCTGTGGGGCCACACGGGATAGCACCAGTCCCAGTCAGGAGGCAAAGGGAGTGAGGGGGAAGGGTGCACAGGAGGCCTTAGAGTGGTTTCTGCAGGAAGAGCCAGGCAAGGCAGGATATACAGGGTTAGAATTGGCATTTAGGGACTATCTCTAGTGGTCTGGTACCTTGGCCTGGGATAATTATGGGAAAGAACTATTGCCCCCTCATGTTTAAGAGTCATATAGAGGAGTTGGTTCAGAGTATGGGCTCTGGATTGGTTGGTCTGGATATGAAAGGCATGTTCTCTAGGGCTCATTTGCTATCTCTAAGAACTGACCAACCCTGATAGAGGCAGTCCCTCCTTAGTCAGCAAGGCGGCAATGCCAAATTATCAAAAATATAGAAAACTACATGTATAGTTAATTCAGGGCATATATAGTTTATTTGGGAAGTGATCCCCAGAAAACAAAAATGAAGAAGTGGGAAGAGTGAGACAGTGAAGCCTGGGACTCATTTCCACTGGGGTTCCTCTGGGCAACTATGTAGAATGTACCTCAGAATTGTCCATACAGAGAACAGGAGGCAGAAGTATTTACTCCCTGACTCTCAGCCCCCAGTGGTTGAGGGTGGTCTGCAGGGACATTCACATCTATGCACTTCTGGGATGAGCTCACACACAGAGACTGTGCCTAAGGCTTCAGAGAAAGCCCGGAGACAGAAGAGGTGATTGCCCTGAAGGCATGTGAGGAGGGAAGCCATTAGGATGCCAGGAACAGTTCACCTCTTGACTGCAGTTAGAGTGAAGAGGTGGGCCAAAGGATGTGGCATGGGGCAGCCAAAACTATGTGCTGCACCACAAGTCCCCCCAACCCAGCCCCTCACTGAGGAACATCAAAGAAGCCTGCTCCTTGAGATGCAAACCCTAAGATGACCAACACAGAAGGGGTCAGAGCAGCCACATACAAAGTCACTTTCAACAGACAAAGTACTCCCAGGCTGGCAGGGCATAAGCCATTCCACCTGCCGAAAGAAAAACCCTCTGCCAATCAGAAATATTTCCTATCGGCTATGAAAACAGAGAAAGAAGAAAATAAATGGGATAAATGTTATTATGCCTTTCTGAGCATTGCACAGGGAAGATAAAACTCTGACTCAAGGATTAGATGGGAGGTAGGGATATCTTCATTTTGGAGGTGAAATTTTCCCTGATTTATGAAGCATTTAAGTCATATAACAACCACCAAATCATCAAACATTTAGAAAACTACACGTGTATATATATATGTGTGTGTGTATATATATGTGTATATATAAGTGTGTGTGTGTATATATATATGCATGTGTAGTTTTCTAAATTTTTAATGATATACACACATATATGTGTATATATAGAGTTAATACATATATACAACTATATATAGTTAAATAAACTCTATAACTATATGTGCCCTCTATTTACTACATATCTATCTATCTATCTATCTATCTATCTATCTATCTATCTATCTATCTATCTATCTACCTACCTACCTACCTACCTAAAACTCTCTCTCTCCATATATATATATATATATATATAGTTTATTTGGGAATTGATCCCAGAAAATACTAATCCTCTCTTCCCTTTCCTTCTGACCTTTCTCATTCTTCCCTTTTCTGTCCCCTCTGTCTTCACTCCTTCCTCCCGACCTCTTCCTCTCTGTTCATAACTCGCATTGTTTGTAGGTATAACTTGGATCACCTTCTGGGTTTGCCTGCCAACACTGCCAGCAAGCCATAACATCAAGACAGTAGCTCTCTGGCACTTACATTTTAATTCACAGCCTTTTCATAATTTTCACAAGAACAAGTATAACGGAACATCAAATCTTTCAAATCAAACTGTTGTTCCTTTCCAACTGGCTTTACATTAAAATTGTACTGTGAGAGTGATGTAGACTTTTAGCAGGCAAATAAACTAGAAAAGATAGGCAAAAAGTGAGGCTCACGTGCTCCTACCAGCACTGCCTCTGCCACCTCATATGTCCACACACCTGGGCTTCGAGCTAAGAAGCCTCCAGTGCCAGGCATCCTGCTCATAATCAGGGATCCCATTATCACTGAGCCATAAACTAAATTGTTAGTGACATACATGCTGGATTATTCTGTCTGTTTCTCACTCCATACATCCAGACACTGACACTTAATTATGTTGTTCCACAGTAGATCAAGTTTTACAGCAGCAACAAAAGATTAAAACTGTTTTATATTGGGGACATTTAGAGGATAAACAGCAGAGGGTTCTAGGAGAGAACGATAGTCAGCTTTGTGGCCATCTGGGAGAAAACCATTCAAGTGCTATTAATATTTAAAAACCTTTTAGATTTTTACAGTTTGCAACGTTCCTAACAAACTGATCTCTAACTCCACAGTGAATTTTTGGTGTCAAAACACACGGCTGAGCTATTTCTGCGTCTTTATTATCAGAGACAGAGCTGTCAGCTTTGTGCTGTCCTGGTGGCCTGGTTGAAAGCTGGTGTCATTGAAGAAGCAAATCTGAGTTTTCGGTTGTGCATGAGAATACATCCACTGGTCATCAACGGGCTCTACGTCTGCCTGTTTGTGTGGTTACCTCCCATCTTCTTTCTCTTCTCTCTCCTTTATTCTTTTTCTTTACTTCTTTCTTTATCTTGTTTTCTCATAAGTTTTCTGAGTCTACAGAAATATGTATTACAGTATTACTTTAAAAGAAGTTCTTCCAAAATCTATGTCAAATTAACTTGGCCGAAAGAGCCAGAGTTGCTTCTTCCCAAATAGCTCTTTCTGCTTGAACTGTAGTATAATATCAAGACAAACTTCAGAGAAAAGAATGGTAGCTAACATACAGTAGATAGAACTGGGAGATGATTGGAAGGCTGAGGTGGGAGAATGACTTGAGGCCAGGAGTTTGAGACTAGCCTGGGCAACATAGCAAGACCCCATGCCTACAAAAATAAAAATAAAAAACTTAGCCAAGTGTAGTGGCACACACCTGTAGTCCCAGCTGCTTGAGAGGCTGAGGTGGGAGGACCTCTTGAGCCTAGAAGTTTGAGGCTGCAGTGAGCCACGTCACTGCACTCTAGCCAGCCTGGGTGACAGAACAAAACCCTAACTCAAGGAAAGAAAGAAAGAAATGGGAGATGAATGATGAATAAATAGCCTGCCATCTTGCACACTGGCTCCCACCCTCATCCTCTTATTGCCCCAGTCCCCCGTCACTCCTTCATTCTCCTACTCTCACAGCCCTCTCTTGGTGGTTATGTCCCAAGGGGCAAGTTGGAAAATCTCCAATCTGGTGTCTATAGTGAAAAACAGCATCAGGTATTGGCAAAATCCCAGATTAGTAATGATATCATGGTTGCTGAATCTTTCCGTGCTTCAATTGGGGAGAAAATGTTTATACCATGAAAGTTTAAAAGAAATTGGTCAGGGAGACGGAGTGTGGTGACTCACGCCTGTAATCACAGCACTTTGGGAGGCCGAGGCAGGCAGATCACTGGAGGTCAGGAGTTCAAGATCAGCCTGACCAACATAGTGAAACCCGGTCTCTACTAAAAATACAAAAAATTAGCTGGGCGAGGTGGTGGGTGCCTGTAATCCCAGCTACTTGGGAGGCTGAGGCAGGAGAATCCCTTAAACCCGGGGAGCAGAGGTTACAGTGAGCCGAGTTTGAGCCACTGAACTCCAGCCTGGGTGACAGAGCAAGACTCTGCCCCCCCCCTCCCCCGAAAAAAAACCTTCTTCAAGAAATCAGTCAGGTAGGCCGGGCGCGGTGGCTCAAGCCTGTAATCCCAGCACTTTGGGAGGCCGAGACGGGTGGATCACGAGGTCAGGAGATTGAGACCATCCTGGCTAACACGGTGAAATCCCGTCTCTACTAAAAATACAAAAAACTAGCCGGGCGAGGTGGTGGGTGCCTGTAGTCCCAGCTACTCGGGAGGCTGAGGCAGTAGAACGGCATAAACCCGGGAGGCAGAGCTTGCAGTGAGCTGAGATCCAGCCACTGCACTCCAGCCTGGGTGACAGAGCGAGACTCTGTCTCAAAAAAAAAAAAAAAAAAAAAAAAAAAAAGAAAAGAAATCAGTCAGGTAAAGCTAGATAATAAAGGGAAGGAAAAGAATTGTAACAACCGTACAGTGTTAAATCAGAGTTTATTAGTGTTGTTATGGATGACCTTGATTATATGATTTCATGCATACTTTAACTGATTCTTATTTATGTAGCATATTTTTAATCTTACTTTGAAAAATTCTAGACTTATAGAAGGGTTGTAAAAATAATGCAAAGAATTCTAGTACACCCTTCACGATTTCTCAGTGAAATCTTTATCATATTTTTTAATCATTCCATAATATCAATAATATGTATATATTATTAATTCCTGAATTTTTGAGGTAACTTGTAGAGTTGGTGCTCTTTACCCTTAAATATTGTAGAGACTATTTCTTAAAAACAATTATATTATGTAATCACGGTACCATGAAATTAACATGGATTACATGCTATTATCTAACCTGTAGATCTTAGTATTACCAATTTTTTTTCACTAATTTCTGTTATAGTGGAAGGAAGAAAAACATTTTTCTAGTCCAGGATCCACTCCAGAATTACCGTTTGCATTTAGCTGTCATGTTCTTCTAGCCTCGTGGTTCCTTATCTTTTTTTTTTTTTTCCATAATCTTGAAATTTTTAAGAGTATAGACAAATTATTTTGTAAGAAGTCTTTCAGTTTTAACTTTTGTGGTGTTAAAGAATCGTTTTCTAAGCAATGGGGTAAGGATTACCTATTTAGTAAGTGGTGCTGGGAGAACTGGCTAGCCATATGCAGAAAATTTAAAGTAGACCCCTTCTTTACATCTTATACAAAAATTAACTTAATATTGATTAAAGACTTAAATGTAAAACCCAAAACTGTAAAATCCCTAGAAGAAAACCTAGGTGATACCATTCAGGACATAGGCACAGGCAAAGATTTTATGACAAAAACACCAGAAGCAATTGCAACAAAAGCAAAAATTGACAAATGGGATCTAATTAAACTAAAGAGCTTCTGCACAGCAAAAGGAACTATCGTCAGAGTGAACAGACAACCTATAGAATGGAAGAAAATTTTTGCAATCTATCCATATGACGAAGTTCTAATATCCAAAGTCTACAAGAAACTTAAACAAATTTACAGGAAATAAAACACTTAAAAAGTGGGCAAAGGACATGAACAGACACCTCTCAAAAGAAGACATACATGCAGCAAACAAACACACACAAAAAAAGTTCAACATCACTGATCATTAGAAAAATGCAAATCAAAACCGCGGTGAGATACCATCTGATGCCAGTCAGAATAGCCATTGTTAAAAAGTCAAAAAACAACAGATGCTAGTAAGGTTGCAGAGTAAAAGGAACACTCTTACACTGTTGGTGGGGGTATAAATTAGTTCAACCATTGTGGAAGACAGTGTGGTGATTCTCTGAAGATTAGAGGCAGAAATATCATTTGACCCAGTGATCCCATTACTGGAGATGTACCCAAAAGAACGTAAATTCTTCTATTATAAAGATACACACATGCATATGTTCATTGTAGCACTATTCACAATAGCAAAGATGTGGAATCAACCCAAATGGCCATCAATGATAGACTGGATAAAGAAAACGTGGTACATATACACCATGGAATGTGACACAGCCATAAAAAGGAACGAGGTCATGTCTGTTGCAGGGATATGGATGGAGCTGGAAACTGTTATCTTCAACAAACTAATGCAGGAACAGAAAACTAAATACCACATGTTGTCACTTATAAGTGGGAGCTGAATGATGAAAACACATGGTCACATGGGGGAACGACACACATTGGGGCCCTTAAGAGTGGAGTAGGGGAAAGGAGAGCATTAGGAAGAATAGCTAATGGATGCCGGGTTTAATAGCTAGGTGACTGAATGACCTGTGCAGCAAAACCACCATGGCACATGTTTACCTGTGTAACAAATGTGCACACGTACCCTGAACTTAAATAGAAGTTGAAGATTAAAAAATGAAAAAGAAAATTGATTTCAAAAAACTAAAAATATAACCAACAATATATAGCAAGAACACACAACAAATGTATTATTTAATTCATTAATTAATGAGGAAACTAGTAAGATGTTAAAATCAGTCTTAAAAAGCATTTGAGGATTATATGGCAATTTTACCCAAGATATTAAAATAAGATTTCTGGGTTAGATACAGAATTGGTGAATGTCTTAGAGGACCATAAACCAAATCCTTGGGATTATACCTTCCACTGGAAAGAAATAATTTGCATCTCTACTGGACAAAAATCTATGGGTTAACTTCTACATTCTAAGAGTTGTAAAGTAGTCCAATCAGTAGTAAGTCAAGCCCAACACTACTCTGCAAAAACACTCTTTCACCTGTTCCAAGTTTTGGATATGTTTTTGAAATGGGTTTTAAGTTACGTTTCATTGTTGGCCAGGACTAAGAAGAGGGAGAACTGTAAAGAAGGTACAATGTGTACTTGAAATCGGGAAGTACCCACTTCATCCACCCCATAATATTTCTCTACCCCTCTCTTCTGCTTTGAAGTGCCTGAGTCCTGTCCATACCAGATAGGCCACTATCAGAGAAGCAAATGATGGGCTCAGACCTTACCAGGGATACTTTTGCCTATTTTGGAAAGACTACATAAAAAGCCTTTAAAAATCGGAGCCCTTTGCGCCTCAGGTATCCAAAGAACACATTTTTTTGGAAACTCAGCAGTCAGGAGAGGTCACATAGAGCCAGTTTATGCAGGTATTTTGCTCACTCTTATAAGGTCCCTAATTTGTATTAATTCTTTTCATGTTTGGTTTGGTTCTCTTTTGCATGCACTGGTGAGTTTCCCTGTTCCCCATATATGCATGACTTTTTTTTTTTTTTTTTTAAGTTACCTTTAATCTTTTCTTCATGTAGTTCGTCAGTTAACCATGAAGGGCTTTTTGCTCAAAGTTTGGTTTCAATGTTCATCATGAAAATGACATCCCAAAGGAGAAAATTTACTTTTCTATATTTTACACAAAAAGAAAATACTAGTAAATACTGCTAATAATTTAAAAAGTATATATATACATGTTTTCATAATTTCATAGATTTTTAAACTTTGAATCACATTCTTAGAGCTTTAAATAGATTATATCTCATTATCATGTGTTACCATTAGGCGACAATAAAATGTTTAAAATATTTTTAAAGTATTGTATTTTAGTTGTATTGAAAGATATAAACATTTCTTAATTTAAGGGAACAGGAATAAAACTACCCACCAGACAATTCAATCTATGGCTTACAGCCAAGTTTTATAGAGTTTAGATTTAATGCTTATCACTTTTTTTAAGTGAGTATTCTTTTTAATTTCCCTAAGTCCCCCTAAATAATTTTTTGACATTTACTTTTTCTGTGATTATTTTGAGAAGTTTCCAATTCTTTTTTTCTTTTGAGACGGAAAGTCTCGCTCTGTCGCACCATCCTCCTGCCTCAGCCTCCCAAGCAGCTGGGACTACAGGCACTTGCTACCACGCCCAGCTAATGTTTTTGTATTTTTAGTAGAGGCGGGGTTTCACCGTGTTAGCCAGGATGGTCTTGATCTCCTGACCTCATGATCCACCCGCCTTGGCCTCCCAAAGTGTTGGGATTACAGGTGTGAGCCACCACTCCCTGCCTCCAATTTTTATTTTATTTTATTTTACTTTATTTTTGAGACAGCATCTTACTCTGTTGCCCAGGCTGGAATGCAGTGGCATGGTTGTGGCTTACTGCAGCCTCTGCCTTCCAGGCTCAAGTACTCCTCCCATCTCACCCTCCTGAGTAGCTGGGACTAGAGATACACACCATCACATCTGGCTAATTTTTATATTTTTGTGGAGATGGGTTTTTGCCATGTTGCCCAGTCTGGTCTTGAACTCCTGGACTCAAGCAATTTGCCTGCCTCGGCCTCCCTTTTATTTTATTTTATTTTTTTGAGATGGAGTCTTGCTCTGTCACCCAGGCTGGAGTGCAAAGGTGCAGTCTCAGCTTTCTGTAACCTCTACCTCCTGGGTTCAAGCAATTCTCCTGCCTCAGCCTCCCAAGTAGCTGAGACTACAGGGGTGTACCACCACACTGGCTAATTTTTGTGTTTTTAGTAGAGACGAGGTTTCACTATGTTGGCCAGGCTGGTCTCCAACTCCTGACCTCGTGATCCACCCACCTCAGCCTCTCAAAGTGTTTGGATTACAGGCATGAGCCACTGCGCCCAGCCTCTCAAGCTTCTTAAGTACTGGGATTACAAGGTGTGAGCCACTGTGCCTGGCCAGAAGTTTCCAATTTTTAAAAGTTAAGGTAGTTCTTACTAACTGTCCCATTATAAACCTTGCAAACACGTCAGTTCTAAGTGAATATGTTTATTAGAAGACATAATAAAAAGCAAAAATTTGTTATAAATTTACTGCTCAGAGATAATTATTGCTTACATTCGACATTTGGCATTTTTCCTACTTTTTATACCTATTTATTTATGTTTGTATACTAGAGATCACTGGATATACAACTGTCTTCATGATTTCAATAAACTACTATATCATTAGTATTATCCTGTGTAAACTTTCTCATAATTACTGTTTAATAATGGTATAATATTCCTTTGGGTTAATGGACCGTAATTCATTTCACTGCTCCCTTGTGGTTGGCAGTTTATTTTTTCCTAATTTTCTCTTTTGTGTAGACTCCTGTGAGGGCAATTTTTATGAACCCCACAATTTACGTTTACAAAATTATTTCCATAGAAGAGACTCCCTAGAGTGTCGGAATCTGCTGGGAACTAGAAGCATATCAAAAGCTCTTGACATGTGACCCCACCAGTGCGTATGCGTGCTTATCTCATGGCCTCCTGACTGGGTTCGACTTTCATACTGTTCAGTCTTTTCTAATAGTTGTTTTAAATTTAATGTCATTGAATAGTGGCTTCACTGAGCATTTCTTTTTTTCAAATGTTTAGCATCTGGACTTCTTTTTTCTTGTTGTTGTTTTTTAAATTTGTACATGATCCACGTCCTTTTAGATAGTGGCAACTGGACAGATGTAACATTAATCTGTACTGTAGGCCAAGTGCAGTGGCTGATGCCTGCAATCCCAGCACTTTGGCAGGCTGAGGTAAGAGGATTACTTGAGCCCAACTCGGCCAATATAGTGAGACCTCATGTCTACAAAAAGTTCAAAAAGTTAACCAGGCATGGTGGTGCATGCCTATAGTCCCAGCTACTTGGGGGTCTGAGTTGGGAGGGTCACTCTGAGCCTGGGAGGTCAAAGCACCACCGCACTCCAACCTGGGCAACAGAAAAAGATCCTGTCTCAAAAAAACAAAAAAACAAAAACAAAAAAACTACTGTGTAAATGTATGGATGTGTGACTCCAGGCAATTTATTTAACCTCTTTGAATTCCCATTTTTTCATTTGGAAAATGAGGATAATAAAGACTTCACAGAATTGTAAGAATTAAATGAGATGTTGTAAGCATAATACTTAGCACAATTCCTGGCAGTGGTAAAGAGCCATTAAATGACTTTGTTATAATTGTTACTAAAATTATAATTAACATTTTTCAAGTATCTATTGGGGAAATAGATATTTTATATTGGTGTACATGAGCTTTTTATGGATTAAATATATTAATCATTTGTCATATTTGCTTATGGAAATATTTTCCAGTTTGTTCATGCTGTTTTAAAGTTTGTTAAATTATTTTACCTCTGTTTCTGTGTTTTGTGAAAATGAGGACCAAATAAGTTGTTACAGCCCGTAACAGAAACGAAAAGTAGCCACAACCCTTTGAGTATCCTCTAACCATTTGGTCATTACTATCATTAGCCTCAAGAGACAGGAATATAAATAGCATGCAGCACCTACTGTTCAATAATGAGGCAGAAGCCAAGTTGAAAAGTTCAGTTCTGAAGATGTCATCCATAATGATGCCAACTCAGATTGTAGTTATTTTCAAGTCTAAACACTTAAACGTTTATTAAGTAACCATCAAAAATAAGAGGAGAAAAATTAGCTTCTTATCAAAAACCTGCCCGCAAATTTATCTTAACCTCTGAAGTGTGGCCTTCGTAGTTTCAGTTAAGGCCTTGTTTCATTAGCATACTGGGTCATAAGTTGAAGAAGAAAACACTGGAGTAAAATACTGAGGTTTCAGATAGTCTCCCCCACCCTCCCCAAATTCTCTAGTGACTGATTTAAATACTGAAACTTTGCATGCTACTTTGATGACTATATATTTAGTCACTTTCCTTTGGGTCAAATTGCCATACTCTTATTTTTTCAATCTGGTTTTCTTTGCAGTGTTTGACCCTCTCACCCAGTTACCTCATTTTTGGTGGGGTAAAGGTGAGAAAAGATCAAATCACTGTTAGTAGCTGACTACAAGGTATGCTGAGGCTTTAAAAGAGTCATTCACCAGTATGGTTGTATCATGTTTAAATTTCTAAATGGCTGAGCAACATGTGCCACTCTCCGAGTAGACTTAAAATGATGAAACTAAGTGAAACCATATTAACTATGTAAGGGGATCACTAGGAACCCAGATTGTGCTGTTTGCTAGCACTCGTTGCAGTTTATTTAAACTCCGTGTGCTAGAAAGTTATAAAATGACACAAGGCATGATCCCGATTTGTAGTTCAGAGACTAGTTCTATGCGATTTCACTATATGTAATCTAACTGGTGTTTGTTTAAGTTACAGATACAATCAGAGCAGCCCTTCTCAAACTTTAATGTTTATACAGATCCTCCATACATCTTTTTAACATGCAGATTCTGATTCAGTAGGCCTGAGATTGTGCATTTGTAACAGACTCTCAGGAGATGCTCCTGTTGCTAGGCCATGGACCACACCTTGAGTAACAAGGAGTTAGAAGCAAATTATCAACTGGGAGTACATAAAGAATTCACTAGGAAGCTCATGAAACACAGATTTCCAACGCTACTCCCAGAGGCTGATTCAGCAGGTTTAGGGTGGAGCCCCAGGATTTCGAATTCCCAGCCAGCTTCCAGGTGGTGCTGCTGCTGCTGCTGATCGCAAACCACGATTTGGGTAGCATGAGCAATTTGGGTAGCATCTCGGACATAAAACAAAAATTAATTATGGTGAGGTGAAACCTGGGTTGGTGGAAAGTCTCTTAGGTGGTCTAGAAGGAAACTGGGTTCTCTGGCACAGAGCTTCTCTACAGATCTCAGTTTCCTCACTTATAAAATAAGCCAAATGATGAGTGCCCCTCTCCCCAGATATCTCACACACCAAGCAGAGGAATACACTTTTAATTTGACATACAACTTTTAACTATTTTGGCCATGTCTCCTCTAACATTTGCAGGACCCAGGACAAGAGTACCAATGGACACCTAATGCCATATGGGTAAACATTTAGTAGTTATACATTAAGCCAACAAGTACATGAGACAATGATACAAATTACTTATTATTGCAATAGGTGACTTAGCCACCACGTACAACTGTCATACATCCAACGTTCATTCATGAATACTGCCCAAGACCACAGTTTGTTACTTAAAGGAAATTGAGACAGATACTTGTTTCTCCTAGGAAACAACGCTTTATTATTTGAGAATCTTTTGCACTTAAGCTATTTTAGAGGAAAGATTTGACAAGTTAATTATTTTTCCCCTTACCTAAGCACTTCTATTGCTAAATCCTCCTTCCACTCTGAAAGGATGTCCATCTCTGATGTTTTGCATTTGCACAATCCACAACCCTTTGTGACATTCAAATGCAGTGTCCTTTTATTCTAAGATACAGGAAAAGAAACGTAATCACCTCCCTGGGGTCTGAACAGTGTTAATGATGAGATCAGATGTTTAGGATTATACATCACATTCTGCCAGAGCGCAGTATTGTTTTGGTGGTCATAATGGAACTGATACCTGAACCTGAATATCACTCGAAGATCACTCGAGATGCCTGATATTTGGGAGAGACATTTGAAGGACCAAACAAACCACTTATTCCTTTAGATGCTCTAAAATTGAACCATATAAAAAGTAGACTATGCTGAAGTCATATCATTTTAGCTACATGGAGAAATCTTGTTCCAAATCAAGACATAATGATATACCCTCTGGTTCTTTGATGACAGTGTGGTGGCTATATGCAGAATGTTCTGCACCATTTGCATAACTACTGCTTAAGACATCCACTATGTCATTTGATAGTCCTTACATGAGAGTTCAACGAAGTAGACGTCCTTAAATTTACTATCAGGTTAAGAAAAGAGCAGATTGTCTCTTTGGACACTTCATGTATTTCTTTCTTTAGTTGCCTGGAAGCTCAGCACTAAATTTGGTATTCATCTGCAATACTTGACTCAGCCCATAGCATGGTTTTTACACATTAATATTTCTTTTCTCTAAATGCCTTGGTGGAATTGTACTTTTAAGTTCATCTATTTTTTTAATGATTTAAACTAATCACATTAACCCAGGAAGGAGCAGCATATAAAAGAAAGGAAGGAAACAAACAGCTTAATGACCTATCTTGCTGAGTTCCTACAACTCAAATGGGAAAATATGTGCATGGTAGAATTATGCAAATTACTGTGTAAAACTTCCTATAATTGACAGGTATTATGATATTTTATCTACCTCATGACCCAAGATGGCTGCTAGAGTTCCAGCCATCATCAGGTTAGAGTATGTCAGTGTAGACAGAAAGAAAAAGGAAAGTCAGAAGAGCAAAATGAAATCATTTTGATGTTTTTAGTTTTTCCAGAGGCTCTATGAGACACTTGGTCACATGACACTTGGTCACATGACCACATCTACTGGCATGGACTACTGAAAAGTGTAACATTTTATTCCTGGCAACAGTGAACTTAGCTAAATATTAAGTTTCTGTTACTTTGAAGAAAGAAGGGAAAATAAACAGAGATAGAAAAGTTCAATCCCTGCCACAATTCTTTGTTCATATTAGGATGGGAACTGGTTAATTTTTTTGTTATAGAAACCACACATTTGATTTTTCAAATGATCATAAAGTTTTAAAATATCTGATGCCACACTGGATACATTTTTATTCAAATATTTTCCACATTTTAGACACTCAAATCTTACATCGCAAATTAGTATAATTTTTAACAACGAAGTAAATGAGATTTTTAAATGAGAGACAGATAACTTCCAGAATTGTTCATGTACAATTTGACTTTGTTTGAGGATTGAATCAGTGATTTATTTTCATAAATATTGATTTCTTTTCCTGGTTGTTTTATGAACCGAGTGAGAAGGGCCATTGTATTCAGTCTTTTTTGTTGTTGTTTTCACTTATTCACAGAGTGCAGCAGTGATTGTGGATATTTCCTTGACTATTTGTACTTTAGATTCACATCAGATGATAAATTGAGCATGAGAAATATGTTATTAAATTGACTGCATTGTAAATTGCCACTTTACATTTTCTATTTATAAACATGGTACCTTTTACTCAATATCCAGGAAACTTCGGATAAATATGAATTTCCATTAACTTATGTGTTAACTGCCAAAACCTATTATTTATATCTGAAATGAACTAAACCAAGATAATTTAATCTTCTAGTCCAAGGTCAAGTGCATTAAAAGAAAACATGTTTTATGAATAAACAGCATTAAAAACACACAGCCATTACACAGCAGTTTTTCGTGACTAACACAAAAATCTGTGAACTGTGTAATAATCATCTCCACTCACTGAGCTTTTAAAAATCCTATGTTGAATTAATATACTCACTTCTTCTAAGATTATATACTTTATTTTTCACACACAGATAGTAATTAATAGATATTCATTGATTCTGATGTAGGTGGTGTATAAGTGACATTTGTGTGTATGTGAGTGTGAATGGTCTAAAATATTGTGGTTATGGATTTAATGTCTGTGTATCAGTCAATTATGATATCAATGATGCACTTATGACTCCCTTCCCCAATAATAGGTTTTAATGTATTAATCATAATTTTATAGTGGGAGGGGCACTATTAGAAATTTTCATTGTCCAATTTTCTCACCATGACCAGCCAAGCATCTATCACTTGTTTTTAACTTCTCAACTAGTTTTCACAATTGGTTGTCCTGTAAAGTAATAAATGGCCCAAATTTTCCACACACTAATTAAAATTCCATTTCTCATGAATTCTTTAATCGAGTGCAAGTCATTATGTGCTTTGTTGATTCTTAAGTGCAAAGATAATTGCAATGGGCAGCATGAAAAGGGTTTGATTATTGCCTGTCGACGCTTGTGAATTCTAATAGGTCTAATTGCATAGCATCAATTCATCATCTCAGCATCACTTCTTTTTATTATTAGCGCTCTGAATTGTAATGTGCTCATAAAGAAGTGTTGTAGTATATCAGAGATGACATGGTACCTGGCCTATTATAATTTTCAGCCCTTACCTTGTGCAACTCTTGAAATTAAAAGTTTATTATGGAGTGCCCTTTTTCTGAAACTAATTTAAAAATGCTCCTGTATGATGAAATGAATACTGTCCAATAATCTACATATTAATTTGCTTTTGTAATAATTCCATTAAATGACTGCCAAGACCTTTTTTGCTCAGATTATGCCTATAAATTCAGAACATAATGTGTTAGTTGGAAAACATTTGTTAGACTTTTCAATGGGAATTCCTGGAAGCATTTCTCAGAGAATTTCTATACTAGAATGACTATTCTAAGGCTAAAGAAAGAAAAAGCTTCCACTGCATAATGATGTAGATTCTTCCACGCACCCCAATAAAATGACTAAAGGACCACCAGCAATTGAGTTGCTAAACACCCTATCATTTGCATGTATTGACTAGAATAGCCCTAGTGTAGAGAAGGAAAGTAAACCTTTCATTACTCTACAGATAAAATAATGCTCTATATATGTGAGGAAATGTGTCTAATAATAATAGACGCAAATGGGGACTTACACCCTGTATCAAACACTGTACTTTAATCATTATTTCAAATAATCTCAGGGGTTCTTATGAATAAAGTTTCAGTGTGATAATTTTACAGGCAAGTCTCAAAATATCACCCAAGATCACCAGATGGTATGTGGCAAAGCTGGAATTTAAACATCTAGACAGAAGACTGCCATAGCTTGTCTGCTATTTTCAACACACACTATGGCATGACTCAGTCAAATTAATGCCATCAGAATCAGTAACAGTGAACCTTGGAAGAAGGATGATTATAATGTTAAAGTGTGACTCCAAGTAAACCCAGAAGTTAAATCACACTTCAGGGGCTTCTATTTTTTCTTTTTAGGATAATATAGTCAGAAGTAATTATAATCCATGTTAAGGAATGAGTCAATTTCCTAGAAGGAGCATCCATACAGCAAATATTCCAAGAGATAGAGGCAAAACCAGTAAGGCTTATCACCTTCTGTTGCAACACCTAACTTAGCTAAATATTAAGTTTCTGTTACTTCAAAGAAAGAAGAGAAAATAGATAGAGGTAGAAAATTTAAATCCCTGCCACAAATTATTTGTTGGTGTTGGGATGGGAACTTGTTAATTTTTTGCTATAGTAACAATATATTTGATTTTGCAGAATCACTTTAAGACATTTTATTGGTTTAAGTATTGGGAAGGGATTTATACTCCAGCTTTTGTTAACGGAGTGGCAAAGCCACACTGCCAAAAAGCAAATGAGATGAGAGATATTGTTTTGGCCATCTCTGGGTAATACAGCCTGCCACAGGGAATGAGTCAACTTTGTGTTACTGCTTGTTGGGCAGTAAAGCAGTTTGCAAGGAAGCAGTCCCCCAGCAGGTATAAATTATTATTTTAAACATCTCTCTGAAAATTACTGTAATGAGAAGGTACCCCTTTGCCTTGTGTGTGTGTGATGACAAGCAAAAGTAAACCTTAATTCATTTTCTACAGATCAAATGTTTGGGTTCTTTTTTAAAAAAAACCTTCAAACTATATGGTTTAGGCATAAATATTTTATTGAATACATTGGTTCATTTCCAAATATAAAAAAAGTCAAGAAGCAAATATTGATTCTAAATTTGCTGTACCATAAGTAATTTGCAATATAACCTAAATCTGAATAGAGGAATAAATTACCACTCAAAAATTTCCAGTACTTATGTTCTACTTTGAAAATCATACATTGGAACTTACATGGAGCTATTGCTTATTGTGTTTAAAAATTATATAGTCATTCTGGTTTTAAGAATTTAGATAAAATTGACAGAATAAAATGCTAAAATCTTAAATATGCCATCTGGAGTTTTGATTATGTACATACACCAATCAATGTGAAGAATATTTCCATCACATCAGAAAGTATTTTATATTAAGTAATTTTTATTGTTCTATTTTCCCTCATGCCCAATCCAGTGAATCTTTAGCTCTCAAAGGCACTGTTCTGACTTCTATCACTATGAATTAGTTTTATCTTTTCTTAACGTAAATGGAACCATACACACTGTACTCTTTGTGTCTATTTTGTTCAATGTGAAGTCTTTGATGTTCTCTATGTCGTCACATGTATCAATGTTCATTATTCTTCATTGGTCAGTAGTATCTCATTGTATGAAGCACAATTAGTTTATCCATTCTCCCATAATTTTGCTTTTTCTGCTGTTTTTTTCTGGTTTCCTGATGCCTCAAAATTATTCCTTTATCACACCCTCTCTGTTTCAAGAATTTTATTTAGCCATTCTTAGGGTAGGTCTGGTCTGCTGGTGACAAATTCTTTTAGTTTTCCTTTGTCTGAGAATGTCTTTATTTCCCCCTTCATTCCTGAAGGATAAGTTTGCTGGATATAGGATTCTGGGTTTGACAAAGTTTTTATTTTATCACTTGAAAAATATTCTGCCACGTTTTTCTGGCCCTCATTACTTATTTTATTTTATTTTATTTTTATTTTATTTTTGAGATGGAGTCTTGCTCTGTCACCCAGGCTGCAGTGCGGTTGCGTGATCTTGGCTTACTGCAATCTCTGCCTCCCAAGTTCAAGCAACTCTCCTGCCTCAGCCTCCTGAGTAGCTGGGACTACAGGTGTGTGCCACCACGCCCGGCTAAGTTTTGTATTTTCAGTAGAGATGGGGTTTCACCATGTTAGCCAGGATGATCTTGAACTCCTGACCTTGTGATCTGCCCACCTCAACCTCTAAAAGTGGTGGGATTACAGGTGTGAACCACTGCACCTGACCACTCTTGCCCCCATTACTTCTGATGAGGAATCCACTGTAATCTAAATGGTTTTTCTCCAATATAGATAACAATTCATTTCTGTCTTGCTGCATTCAAGATTTTCTTTGTTTGTTTTTAATTTTCAGATGTTTATATTTTGTCTTAGCATGAATTCCTATTTGTTTTATCCAGTTAAGTTCACTAAACCTTTTGAATCTATAGGTTAGCCCATTGGCCAAATGTGGGAAATTTGCAGCTATTATTTCTTTGAATACTATTTTAGCCCCACTTTCTTTCTATTCTTCTGATATTTCAATGATATGATTTTAGATCTTTTGTAATAGTTCCACAGGTCCCTGAAACTCTATTCTTTTTTTTTTTTTTAATGTTTGTTTGCTCTATTTTCTATTTTCTCCTTGTTTCCCACTTTAAATAATTTCTACTGTTCTATCTTCAAATTCACTAATTCTTTCCTCTGCCCTCTCCATTATGCTGTTGAGCCCAGCCACTGAGTTTTTTATTTCAGTTATTGTAGTTTTTGGTTCTAAATTTTTCATTTGGTTCTTCTTTACATCTTCTCTTCTTTGCTGAGACTTTCTATTTGTTCATTTCAAGCATGTACATAACTGTTTATTGGAGCATTTTTAAAAATGATGATTCCTTTAAAATCTTAGTTTTAACACCTGGATCATCTCTTGGTTGGGTCTGTTGATTGCCTTTTCTAATTCAAGTTGAGATTTTCCTGGTTCTTGGTATAATGAGTGATTTTCTATAATACCCTGTATGTTATATGACTCTGGATCTTTTTAAAATCTTGACTTAGCAGGCTGTCTCTGAAACTGTATCACACCTACAGGGAAAGGGGATTCTGCCTCATTACTGCCACATGGGGGTGAAGGTCCAGTTCCTCTCTCAGCTTCCTTTGACACTCCAGGGAGTCAGGGGTGTTTTGTCTTTGCTGGGAAGAGGTGGGATTTCAGGTTCCCTGCTGGGCTTCAGCTAGTGCCACCCTGGCTGGGAGGGGAAACATCATTATCTTGTACTACTCCCCAGTTAGCTTCCACTGACCCAGTAGTGAGGACGCCTGCTGGGTGGTAGTAAAAGTGCCAGCTTCCTACGTGATCTGCTGTGACATTATATAGGGAGGGGGCTTGTAAACCACCAGCAAGGGCTGAAATTGGCTTCCTAACCAGCCTCCTCTGATACCACTCAGGACAGGAAGTGCCTCGTTACACTGGGGTGCAGGTAGAAATCTCGGCTCCCCACTGGACCTTTGATGACAGGGGAAGGGATAAAGCCTTGGGTTGGTCTGTGCTGTTTGGTTGGTATAGGATAGTTTTCAATCTTTCTGTTTGGTTAGGTCCCCCCTTTCCTGTGGTGGTGGTGTGTGTTTGTTTGTTTGTTTATGTATGTATTTATTTACTTATATTTTTTAGTCTGCTCTTGTTAGCATTTCTGGGATGCTGACTTCTTTGGGACCCAGGCTGAAATCTGTGAGGCAAAAAGAGAACCCGGAGAACTCATCACCGCGTTGATCCTATGGGCTGCCTTCTTCTATCCACCTTTCAGAGTCTTCTTATATTTGTTTTATGTATACTGTCCAGGGTTTTAAGCTGTATTTAGCAGAAGGAATAGGGAGAAGTCCATCTGTTCAATCTTAGTCCAGAGCTAGATATTTTTTGCTTTTTTGTGAGTATTTTAAACACTAGGTCTTGGTGAGTGCTAAAGTTAGGAAAAGATGAAAATAACCTTAGACTTAGAACAGTGCTTGCCACATGTTAAGCACTCAGTAAGGATCATCTTATTCTCTTTGTACAATCCTAGTGGCTCTAAAATTCTAATCTTCTCTGTAGGACAGGTTATGCCCAGGTTTGGAAGAGGGGTGCAAAAGGAGACATATCCAAAGTCCTCGCCTCACTAGTGGATGCAAAAACCTTCCTGGCATTTCTTAACACACATCACCGAGGTAGCTGCTCCTGGCCTGTTCGTGCTTGTGGCTGATAGTACATGCATATGTATAAACACACATAAAATCTCCAACTTTTACATATTGATGAAGACAAACAAACCTAGGGCCAAAACATACAGACTCTGAACATCTTTCCGGAAGGACATAGGAAGGGATCTACTTCAATTCCTAAGAGGATGGTAACTTTTGCCTGTAAATGTTTGACCTAATATTTTCTAATGGCAAAATAGTTCTACATAGAGTTTATTTGTAAAATAAACCATTGTGCTTTCTTTGGAGACTCTTTGTAATTTTATTCCTAAAGCAAGCCCTGTGATCAGTTAACATAACCACATCTGAGGGCTTCAGATCTTCTGATGGACGTGTGTCTTTTCTAAGCATCAGTGTAGTTCATCTCTCTCTCACTGTTTATGAACTCCATGTACATTTTCACTGCTGTCAATTGACTAGTTCGCACTGAAATATCCAAGCAAGCTTTGTGAAAAAATGGCTCTCAGTCTTTACATTTGTAGGCAGTTGTGTATGGCACATAGTTTTCTTTACTGTATGTTCTTTCCAGTTATTGGTAGGAAAGGCAGTCACAGAGAGTTTGTCCAATGGGACTCCAGTGGAAAAGGTTTATCTGAATCTTTCCAATAGTGCTAAAAACACCCCTGGACAGATTTCATGGGGGTGACACACTCTGTTTTCCTGGTCTTATTTAGGAGTATTGCCTTCCATATTTTGCATATTCTGGACATAGTCAATATCAAATAATTAACCATTTCATCTGTTCAAGCAGCCGTCGACCATCTATTAACTATCATGTTCCTGAATTTACAGGCATGTCCACCACCTTTTTTTTTTCTTTTCTTCTGTTTTCTTTTTTTTTTCTTTTTTTTTTTTTTTGGTTTGTTTGTTTTGTTTAGCTTTTGTTATGGTTTGGATTTGCATCTCTGCCCAAATCATATATCAACTTGTAATCCCCAGTGTTGGAGGAAGGGCCTGGTGAGAGCTGTTTGGATCATGGGGGCAGATTTCTCCCTTGCTTTTCCTGTGATAGTGAGTGAGTTCTCATGAGATTGTTGTTTAAAAGTGTGTAGCACCTCCCTACTCTCTCTCTTTTCTCCTGCTCCAGCCATGTAAGATGTACTTGCTTCCCCTTAGCCTTCCACCATGATTCTAAGCTTCCAGAGGCCTTCCAAGCCATGCTGCCTGTACAGTCTGTGAAACCAGGAGCCAATTAAACCACTTTTCTTTATAAGTTACCCAGCCTCAGGTATTTCTTTATAGCAGTACGAGAATAAATGAATACAGCTTTTTTCAAGCGTACAATTCAGTGGTTTTGGCACATTCACAGAGTTGTACAACTGTCAACACCACTAATTCCAGAATATTTTTGTTGCCTTAAAAAAAATTCTATACCCGTTAGCAGTCAGTGTTCATTCCCCCTTCCCCACTTCTTAACAACCATTAATCTACATTCTGCCTCTGTGAATTTGTGTATTCTGGACATCTTATATAAATGGAATTATATAGTATATTGCTTTTTGTGTCTGTTTTCCTTAACTTAGCATAGGATTTCCATGGTTCACTCGTATTGTAGCATATATCAGTACTGCTTTCCTTTTTATGGCTAAATAATATTCCATTAGATGGATATACATCTGATTATTCATTCATCAGTTGATGGGCATTGAGTTGTTTCCATTTGGAGGTATTAGAAATAACGCAGCTGATACGGTTTAGATGTTTGTCCCCTGCAGATCTCATGTTGAAATGTAATCCCCAGTGTTGGAGGTGTGGCCTGGTGGGAGGTGTTTTGGTCATGCGGGTGGATACTTTATAAATGACTTGGTGCCATCCTCACAGTAATGAGTGAGTTATCACTCTATGAGTCCACGTGAGAGCTGGTTGTTTAAAAGATGCTGGAACTTCCTCCTCACTCTCTTGCTTAGTCTCTCATCTCTCACCACGTGGCATACTGGCTCCCCTTTGCCTTCCTCCATGATCGTAAGCGTCCTGAGTCCCTCACCAGAAGCAGATGCTGGTGCTGTGCTTCCTGTACAGCCTGCAGAACTGGGAGCCAAAATAAGCCTCTTTTATTTTTAAATTACCCAGCCTCAGGTATTCCTTTATACCAATGAAAATGGACTCATAAAACAGCTATGAATGTTTGCGTATAAGTTTTTGTGTGGATGTGTGTTGTCAGTTCTCTTGGGTAGATCCTAGCAGTGGAATTGTTGGGTGATACAGTAACTCTGTCTTTAACATTTTGAGGAACTAACTGTTCTCCAAAGTGGCATTTCCATTCCTATCACTGATGTATGAGGGTTTTAATTTTTCCACATATTAACACTGATTAATATCTGCCTTTTTGTTGATAGCCATCCTAATGAGTGTGAAATGGCATCTCATTGTGGCATCTCATTGTGGTTTTGATTTGCATTTCCAGAAGAACTAAGGATATTGAGCACTATTTCATATACTTATTGGCCATTTGTGTATCTTCTTTACAACCATTTCTCAGACCTTTGTTTGATTCGTCCTTAAATGTATTAAAAGACAAATTATATGCTTAGCTTTTTTCCTTAATTTTGGCCTGTTCACTTTTTGGCTTATCTTAGAAGTATGCTTTCTTTAAACTTCCTTTCTTCTCACAATTAGTGCACACACACACCCTGATCTTTTTATAATTTAAATTATTTCAAGTAACGTCTCGATTAATGTCATTAATGCTCTGTTGACATTTAATCCAGAATGAGCTCTTCCTACTGCAAAATGAGCTCTTTTTTTGGCACTTTGCTATAATTTATGAGAACTAAAGTAGAGAGTAGACAAGTTTTACTTTTGGACAAGTTTTGCTTCTACATGGAAGGATTTAAAATGATAGCTTGTCATTAGTGTGTGCGACAACAGGGCAAGGCAAGCCAGAAGAGGCAACACGGGTCAAGGTCATCAACACAATATAATGAACCAAAGATCATAGCTGTGGCTGCAGTTGGTGTGAGTCTGGTGGACGAAAACAAGGTCAGAGTCTTGGGTGTCAAGCTGACACTCAAATATCGGTGATGGGTAAAATTTTGGTAGGAGAACTGTACACTGCCATATAGTGCAACTCCACATTTGACATTTTGAGTCCAGTCTAGACTGGTAGTTTTCAACCTGTGGTCCCTAGGCCAGCAGCATCAGCAGCATCTGGGAACTTGTTAAAAATGCAGATCCTTTTTCTCCACCTCTACTCCATTCCAGACCTACCTCTGAAATAGAAATATTGAGAGTATGACCTAGAAACCGATATTTTGTTTTACCAGAACCTTTAAATGTTTTGATTACCCTCAAGTTTGAAAACTACTGACCAAGACTTTTAAGGAGGTGCAAAAAAAAAGGTGGTTGGGGATGACGCCACAGTTTAGGATTAAGTGAGAACACACAACAAACAAGGGTATGGCTGTAGCCAAAAGCAAGTTAAGCATAGCCCATGCTACATTGCTACCATGGAATTAGCCAACATTCACTTAGCCAGAATTTACTTAATGACTGGTTGTTGGAATAGGAGAGTGGGCCCTAGAAAGAAGGAGACCTGATTATTCTGGTGCAGGGAGGTTCAAGGAGAACAAACCTACCTCCTTACTTGAAGTCTTGAAGTTGCTATCCCTAGTGTATCAGGCATTCTACTTGTTAAAGGGATCTGTTATATTTTCTTCTTTGGACTTAAATTACTCAGTATAAATAATCAGCCTCATTCCACATGTGTTAATGAACTCCTTTAGAAGGAGGGACCATTTTTTTTTTCCTATGTTAGTTAAGGAGGCCCCTGAGCAAAATCTAGAGGGAGGTCTTCTCCCCAAAGAATTGTTTTCGTAGGTCTTTTGCAGTCAAGAACGGTGACAGAGATTCAGTTTATGCTGGGTGCAGGGAAACATGGAGTAAGTTGGGTCCATAAAGGTGAAGCAAGGCCAATGTTTTGGGATGGGAAGAACTGGGGTAAGTTACTAAGTACAGTGTGGGAGCATCTGGCTCTCACCCTTACTCCTTGAGTGAAGTCATTCATCCAAGTTGGCAAGAGCAGGTCATAGGAAAAATGAGGACGATATCTGGAAGAGTAAATGGTTTGTGAGAGGGGCCGTCTCACAGAGAAAGCCCATAGGCTTTCTCTGGAAGGATGTCAAAAAGCCACATTTATCAGAAGCGGCAAACACAGCCAGCTATGTCCTAGGAAGGACAGTGCTCTTTCTATCACAAGATAATTGCAAGGGCAATTTTCTGTATTCTTTCTCTAATTTTTGTTTGTTTGTTTGTTTATTTGTTTGTTTGTGGAGACATGGTCTCCGTAAAAGAATTCAGATTGGTTTTAAATTCCTGGCCTCAACTGATCCTGCTACCTTGTCCTCCCAAAGTTCTGGGATTACAGGTGTGAGCCATGGCTCCCACCCCCTTCTTTTCTAACAGTAGGAAAAAGAAAAATAACTTTTATTTCACTCTGGCTTCTGTGCTTTCTCCAGCTATTTTTCCTATCCGAAGAAGTACACACAAAATACCTATGTGACAAAGCTCCCAAGGCAGAATCCAATGTGACTTTATTTTTCTCTGGCTGTGTCCAGGATCATGGTGACTTGACCCATTTAGAAGAATGCCACCATATGCTGCTAGCAACTGCCGGGGTTTGGCACTTCACAGGCTTTTCAGAACCTAAGAACTAGATGAGGACTCCGAGAATATTCCATAGACTCTAAGTCCATGGCTAGATTCTCAGGCCCAGAGGATACATTTTGAAAAGGACCAAAGTTGTCTTCATGATATTCTATACGTTGCAAGCCTGTAATCCCAGCACTTTGGGAGGCAGAGATGGGAGGATCACTTGAGACCAGAACTTCAAGACCAGTCTGGTCATCATAGCAAGACTCTATCTCTTAAAAACAAATAAACAAACAAACAAACAAACAAAAAACAGATAAGCAAATTCTTTAAAAAGAACATTAAAATGCAAGAAATAACAAAACATATTTGATTTAATCTTGTGAAAACTTTCATATTGTCCTACCAATAAAATTGTGTATGGCCATTCCTTTAGAATGGTTAATTTGATTGTTTAGCATTTTTATTGTATAGCAGTGTCAAACACACTCTTGCCATTCACTTATTGTATTAGAGAGAACTATTGACACTATCCTGACTATTGCTCCTTCAGGAGGAGACAAGCAGTAAAACTGTTAAAATTCTATCAAAATATGCTATTGATATCATGTGCTGTGGCTTCAAAACACTGCTCAGCAAGGATGCTTTGGAAAGTAACTCAGCTGCCTAATGTGCTTCTGCTTTAAAATATCTCTGGGCAGCTAAGTTTGTAACAAGGCATATAAATCTAATGTTTAGGGTAAAAATAAATATCCCTTTTTGTCCAAGCAGTTTAAATAGTACTTGTAATTAATGCATAATAATTAGGTATCTAAAAACAACTGGAAATGTGTAAATCCATGTTTATTCAAAGTGTGTAATATTTATAAAAGATGAGGTATAAAATAAATCTGTCTTAAAACAATGCTGTCATCAGTTCTAAACGAAGCACTATGAAATAGCTAGTTCAAAGTCATGAAAATATTGAATATATTTTTTTTCTCCTTTTTTCCCTGTATTTGTGTGTGTGTGTGTGTGTGTGTGTGTGTGTGTGTGTGTGTGCGCGCTTTCAACCAGGAAGCATATGCTTTTTTATCATGTCAGGAAAATAAAATCCTACCTTTTAACATTAAAAAAACTATGAAGATCTTAGCAATTTCTACAATTCAGCTGTTTGTTAGGTGAGGAATACATTCCTTGTTAAAATATCTATTTGCATAATTCGGTGAGCAATTACATCACTAACGTTCTTTTCTTATTTGAGGTACTCTCCCAAGAAATTGATTATTTGCATTACAAACAGAACCCTGATGAAAATACATCAAATTTGTATGAAATTAGATATTTATATAAGTTATCAGAAAAAGTGTGAAGGCATATGTTAAGTGAATTAAAATCCACTAAGGGCTTGTTATTACCAAGTCTTGACCTAGACAACAAACAGATTTATATCCAGTAAAAAGGTTGGTAGAAAAAATAATTATATATGACATAAGTAGAAGTTACAAAATAAATAAATTAATTAACCGGGCGTGGTGGCGGGCGCCTGTAGTCCCAGCTACTCAGGAGGCTGAGGCAGGAGACTAGCGTGAACCTGGGAGGCGGAGCTTGCAGTGAGCTGAGATCTTGCCACTGCACTCTAGCCTGGGGGACAGGGAGAGACTCCGTCTCAAAAAAAAAAAAAAAAAAAAAGATGTTCCAATAAGAAGAAGAGAAAGAACAACCAGAGAATAAAAATTCTTGGAAATAAAAGCAAGAACAAAAGTTTCAAAGTGAAAGAACGCATGATGGAAAGGAAACAGTTGAAGACTTTCTGTACCAGAAGAATAAGTCAAGGAACTACTCTAGAACGTACAGCAGATAAAATATTTGAGAGAAAATCAAAGGAAATGAGATTTACTCCTAGATGTATGAGCTCACCTATTAAGAGTTCTAGAAAGAATGGAGAAAATGAAAGAGTAGTAATAATTTTATAACTAGGAGGAGAAAATATCCTGTCCTGAATTAGGCATGGTGAAAGTTCAAAATCCCAAGGATAAAAAATAGTTAGAAAGAATGAATAAGACCTACTATTTGATAATAGTATGGAGGAACTATAGTCAATAATAATTTAATTGTATATTTTAATATAACTAAAAAGTATAATTGGATTGTTTATAATACAAAGGATAAATGCTTGAGGGGATGGATACCTCATTCTTCATGATGTGGTTATTACATATTGCATGCCTGTATCAAAATATTTTATGTACCCCAGAAATATATACACCTACTATGTACCCACAAAAATAAAAATTTTAAAATTTAAAAACTGAGAAAGAAAAGAATTTCAAGGATAAATACGAAGTTCATAAAACTTCTGGAAAGGAGAAAAAATAAAAATAAAAAACAGCTTACCTATGGAGGTATAAAAATCAAACTTTCTTTTTCTCACAGTAGACGTGAATGAAGAAAAATATTCAACATTCTGAGAGAAAAAAAAATTGTTAAAAATTAGAAATTGAGTATCTTACATAACAAAAGAAATGAATAGTGTTATGGAAGTCTCCAATTTCTTCCCTTTTTATGTTTTTAAACCCACTCTATATTGCACTTTGTCCTCAGGCTTCGACCCTCATGATGGTAAGCTGACTGTGACAGCGAGAAACTATAAACTTTCACACTGAGGAGTCAAAGGCAGAAATGATGGAGATTATTTTCCTCACTCATCTTATTTTGAGAATAAGCGCTTTTCTCAGAAGATGCCCGTGAAACTGCTCCTCCTCACATTCTCTGCCCATTTGCTTCTCACCACAGTCTATCCTTTTCCTTTGCTTCATTTTTCTCCTTAGCCCTTGTCACTGTTGGACACACTATGTATTTTACATCTTTCTTGAGAAAAATTAATTTTGAACCTGGAAGCATATATGTCAGAAAAACAGCATTCAGAAATGAGAACAAATTAAAAACATTTGGAAATGCAGTGGCTTAGGAAATTTCCAGCCACAGACCATCACTGAAAGAATTACTCAAGAATATACATCCGCAACACCAAAAAATGAGTTTAAGAGTGAGAAGACCAGGCGTCCAAGAAGTAGTAGAAGCAAAGAAACCAGTAACATGTCAGTTCTGACATAATTGGTTAATATGTATAACCGTGAACTTTGAAAGTATAATGATGAAATACTGATTAAATAGAGAAGAATGTATTCCTATCCCATTTATGCACGTGGTAAATACAACTAAGCACAAGTACTAGTGATGAGCAAGTCAGAGTTTATCACCTTCCACCTCCCACATGCCAGGTACTCTGCTCGATGCCTTCACATATATTACATAATTTATTCCCTACAACAAACTTGACAAGCAGATATTATTCTATTTTTTAGAGAGGAAGAAAAGTAATTTGCTCTAGTTCACACAGTTAGCGAGTGGAGTGTGCTGTTGGGTTATGGAGACTTGTTTTTCTTGCTCTCTCCTGATATCATGGTGTCTGATAATAATTACACATTCTATTGATCTTTTTTTCCTGATTTTGTTAGATACTGCTGTGTAACATACTTTCCTACTCATACCAAATCTTCCCATTTTTAATGCCACTAATTTCTTTCATTATAGTGCCTCTTGAGCCGTTTTATCATATCATCTCAACCACAACACGATTTCTAAATAAAGAATGAAAAATTGTATTAATTGGCCTGCATCACAACAGTATATTATCAAAGAGCCAGTCACCAGATATTATTTATTTTCAGGTATTTTTTTTTCTTTTTAAACCTGATACTCATTATTTAATTTTCAAAGCCTGCATGCCAACATTTCATTCTTGGCATCTGAATTACTGTGGAAAGATCTCTTGGTTTTCTTTGAGTGGTTTTACGTTAATGGTTTCTACTAAATAATCTCGCAGAGGCACATGTTGACCTCTGTGATCTTAGTCTCGTAATGAATCATGTTTGAAAGGCTCAGTGATACATTCTCTTCCCCTCACTGATTCTATGTCAGGCCCAAAATAGGCAAAGAAAGGGAAAAGTTATAAAAGAAAATGTCTTGATACTGAAAAAAATAGTTATTTTTTATTGTCCTTTTTTCTTTTTCTCTTAACTAACACTTCTCTTACTCTTCTCCCCTTTCTGCATCTTATTTTTATGTTGAGGATAGGCTCTCAGAAGACCTGACAAGCACTGCAGTAACTCAGACCCCAATTCTATTTCCATTCTATTTCCCTATTTCTGTTACCAACTAAGTCACTTAGAGTCAAGTTCCTTGAAATCAATTTTTACTCTTTGTTTTCTCTTTTCCCATCCGCTCTAAAACCATCATCGCAGTTTGCCAGTTCACCTTTAAGATTCTTGAATGGTCTGCCTCTCTTTTTCATGCCTTTGACTCTGCTTTTATGTCAGCTGATCTCTTCCCTTTTGTAACCTCCAATTCATTCTGCAAAGGAGTAAGCATGAGGAAGTAAAACCACTGTCATGATTTTGCATGGGAATTCATGTTTCCAAAGAATATCTCTTGGCTTTACTCCATGATGTCTTATAGAATTCTTGCTTAAAAAGCTGCTCCCACCCTTCTCTTCTCCATGTAAATCAGAGTATCTGATAGCAGCCATGTTGGACTTTTTTCTCGAGTCTTTGCAAACTCTTTAAGAAGTACTTTTCCATTCTCAAGAGGATGGTGGGTAGAAATACCCCGATTATCACACAGAAGAGGAAAAACCAATTTCTCTAGATTTTGAAGATTGAGCAAAAAACAACAATTGCATTTAGTTAAAATTACTCCTAAAAATCCCTTAACCCAAATAAAAGTGAAATTAGTGACATAGCATTTCATGCTAAGTTCAATACAAATGATTTTCCCTGTGGAGTTGAAAGACATCACTGTTTCTTCAAACTTGAGGACCAGATAAAATAGTTTATGATGTTCATTTTTCATTGGAAAAGTAAATATTATTTAATTATTAGATCTGCACAGTGAGAAGCTATAATGCAGCAGTTCTGAAAGTGTCACCAGAAAGTTTGAAAATAGCTCTAGTACACAGTAAACCCATTATCTCTAAAAAGTAGGTGAAGATATTGACTGATCTATTGGGGCCCAGCAATGTAAGCCAAACTGCTCCTTCTCCTGCTCTAACACTCGCTCACTGAGGAAACATTTAAATAAATTGCCCTTATTATTTAAATATTTTATCATTCTCATTCCACCGACACTTTGTTCATATTGTTGAATTTGAATACGTTGAACTCGTAAAATAATGTAACTTCACAGTATAGAAATTTTCACATATTCTTTTGCCTAGAAGTTATGTTAATATAATTCTTGAAGTAGCCTCTTCTCATTTCTCTTTTCTAAATACAATTGTTCCTTAAGAAAATGAGATGTAGGGCCTGGAGTGAAGATGTAGGGCCTAGGTTTAGTCCAGAGCTGTCCTAGGAGTGGATCAATTTCAGAGATAAATCAGATCCGGTTTATTTTGATGGAGAGGTGGATTCATTATATCTAAATGCCACTTTTTAAAGAAATGTGAATAGTGAGCCCATTAATTCCTTCAGAGGATGTCTAGAAAGTCTGTCATGTTCCATTTTGTGATTTGAGAACCAAAATCCATCCCTAAAACAAAGCAGATTTATTCTAAAATGAGCAATATGCAGATGAGGGAAATGACAGGTTTAGAGAATTCACTTATTTAATCATCTCCTGGAAAAAACAAAAACAAAAAGTAATCACCGCATATTTTTTTTTTTTTTTTTTTCTGTTTTGAGTCTTTGGATAGAATCTCATACCTTTTGTTAAAGAGTGTGACAGTGTTAGAGTCTTATTTTTAAATCTTCCATAGTGCAGTAATTAGGAGATCTTTGATGAGGTTTTGGTGAGTCTTTCTATGAAGAAACAGCTTTTCAGCTCTATAAAATGTATGCTGAATGAGCTGAACCAGTTTAACTAGATGCCATTGCTTGCCCAGTCTAGATTATCCCTTCTACCTCATTGTTTTCTCTAATCCAGTACATCATCTCTGATTAGATTGATTATATAGGGCCAACTTTTATTTAATCACCCACAGATTCACTAATTATCTATTAAGCAACTGTTCCCATAGAATTCTTGGCTTTGTGGGAAACACAGACATAGATTTGTCATGTTCCCTGCAGTGGAAGCATCGAGTCACTACAGGAAAACAGAAATCACAGAATCATGACATTGCAGAATTAGCAAGAATCTTGGGGCTTATGTAGTCATATCTGATTACCTTGAATGACAGGACATTCCCTGCCTCCTCAGGCAGGATGCCATATGATTGGAGAGCTCTGACCGATGGAAACTTCTCAGAAATGTTCATGTTCAAAATCATATTGATGGTTTATCATAAGTGATATTATAGAGTAACAGAGTTGAAGTGAATTCAAACTTTGTTCATATAGAGGAATTTATGGATCTCATCTTTAAGGAAGCAAAATTTTTCACAGTGTAGGAGTCTCCATGAGAAACTATTTCATAAGAAGGGTTTTCAGAGAAAAAAATAGGGGGGTTCTCCAGAAATGAGGAAAGTCCTGGAGTCAGAAAAGCACAGACCTGTTTGGTGAAAGTCATGGAACAATTGCCCTACGCACTGGGACATAGTGGATTCTCACAAAATATGTATCATATAAAGGACAGAATTAATGACTGAGTGGACGATTGCAGGAGAGTCTTTCTTGTCCAGGCGTGTGGTGGCACGGGAGTGGTAAAGGAATGCTGATGACAAGCACATGCAACCTCAGCATCAGGCTGCGTGTCCCAACATTGACCCATCTGCATATTTCAGTCCCAGCCTAGATTCTGCGTTTGTAGAATTACCCTTGCGGTGGGGACTAACATTCATTCATTTTACCCACAGCATAGAGTCTTTAAAGCTGATTTTCCCCCTCGCAACTTAATAAAATACTGATTTTGCATCTCTCTGAAAAGGCTGCAAGTTGCTCACATCTCTTGAACCAGAACAAAGATCTTATTATCATCTTCCTTGAAAAAGTCATATTGTCTATTTGGACCTTCACCTCCTCTCACCCCTGCTATTGAAGCACTAGAAATGCCATACATTTGACTCACTTCCTTCTGGGATATGTTCTCTTTGGGTTCATTCTAAAGTGACATGAAATGTTGGAATTCTACAGATAATTCAGCTTCCCACAGTTCCTCTGAGACCCCTCTCTGTTGGAAATAACACTATTGTGATGCAGATGCCCCCAATACCCTGTGGAATCTCAAAACTATCAATGGCTGACCACAGGATATCCCTTTTTCATGAGTTTCAATCTGTGTTATTAAAAATGGGCCCTTACATGTAGGAGTCCAATTTGAAACAGTATACAGTCCCATCAACAAGGTCAATCTTAAATAGATTTGGGCAGGAAAGGGAGAGCTGATAAAAAATTAAATATGAGCTTTGCCTCTTTCTTTTTTAATATAGAGGATGGCATTTTGGTAGAAATTGATTGAATTGTATTTTATAACTTGGACTTAAAACATCACAGCTTTGAAGTCAATGAAGAATAAAACATATTATCAGCACATGATGCCCCAAACATAATAACATTATCACATTCTCATGTATAAATGGAACCAACTCTCCAATTGAGCTGAAAATATGCATTGGAGCTTTGGCAGTACATTCTGTATGCCTTTATCAACCGTAAAATGCAAATGTTTAGTTGCTGTGTATGTAACCTCAGACATAGATATCTTATTCAGAGAACCATAGCATCAAGGAGGGTGAGAGAGGTAAACCAAAAGCCTTTTGTAACCAAGACCGGTGAAAACCGGCAATGTGTGAACTCACAAACTCAAAGGAAACTAGATTTAAAAATAACGTCGTGAGTTCTAGTTTATCCCAAACTCAATGCAAAGAGTTGAATGACTATAGTCTTTCTGGACATAGACAGAAATCCTTCATGCAGCTGAAGAAATGTATGAGAGAATAATCCGAATTTAGAAAAATGCTGCAGGGCGTGTTGAAGCACACTTTGAAGGATATCTTCTGCAGATTGAAAAGGAACATCTTATGGGCAATTGATTGTTTCTTGAAATATAACAAAAACAAACTTTGAAAATGTGTATATGAAAACACTGACCTACATGGAAAGAAGAGGCAGCATTTACTTTGTAATGCTATCAGGTGGTAATTCAATTTTCTGTTAACTGAACTTCAAGTATTCTGTTTCAGGTCATAGATTGGTGGTGCTGATCATATAAATTGGCCAATAAGATTTACAAATAGTACCTTTAGTGCTCAGTTTTGTAGTTGTATCTCTAAAAAAGAAAATCAATTTAATTCCATGCATTGGTTTCCTTCTTAAAATTCATGCAATTTGATATGATTGACAGGGCACAGCATTATTATGCAGTCTGTTAGATGGACCGATTATGCTTATGAATACAAGAGTGGAGTGAATGAAAGCAATGTGTAATTGATTCTACACTTGGTCTGACTGTTCATTAACAGTTTGAATGTAGCACAGTTGCTTCTCAAATGGAAAATGATGAGAGCAGCCTATCTGTACTCTCTCATTTGTTTTAAAATTCATTATGCTAATATTTTTTCACAGAATGTTTTTGCTGCATTTGTTTTGCCAAGGATAAGTCTGATTGAATCTTTGTAAATAATTCTACTGCTTTCAATATTTATTTGGCATTTCAATCACATATTTTTCAATTTACACTTTTGGAAATGAAAATAGGCTCTCCTCCACACCTCCTTCAAAGAAAACCTTCTATCCTATCCTCCTTTTCTATGTAATTCAGACTAATTTCCTAGGATAAATAGGAGTAGGGGAGTGCAAGGTGGTGCGGTAGTTATCTCTTCAGAACAAAAAAGCTGATTTACAGACTGATTGATTTCAGAAATAGATGAGCAAAAACAGATTCCATTTGTCTTGCCACACTTTAGTCTGATGAAGCACAAAAGGGCCTGCCATCTCATTTTCCATAGCCCTTCAAGGGGTTGCATTTGAAATGTTGATTAAATGTACAAATTGCATTGCTGTTTTCTTGGCTTTCCTGAGTGCTATAGGAGAGGGCTTCAATGCACAAAGGCTGCTTTTCCTTTCTTGAATGTGGAGCTAGACACTTTAGGGAAATAACATCACTTTCATCATTCATGGGATGTTATGATGCTGATTCTGTGACAGCCTTGCCTGCCCTTTCCTCTGTCCACAGGTTTCTGCCACATTATAAAACAAAAGAACTAAACCAGCACTGTGCCAGTCATTTCTATCTAGGGGCAACAATTGCATTCATTATTCCCAAACTAGATTGTGTTTACAATTAATACTAATCTCATATTTCAATCTTTGGCTACCTCAGATTTTTATTAAATTAGCAGTTGACTGATTGAGATAATAGGTCTGAGAGCTCCATACTGGTAATAGTTTTAATCATCTCAGCCTTTTCTCTGATTTCTTATTTATCTGCCACCTGACTTTGTAGATGGCACTCACCAAAATAAAGTGCCAACTGTCTGGGGCGTCCTGCATTGTAGCTGTTTTAAGATATGTCCAAAATTTTTTTATTGCTCTTCCCGTCAAGAGGTGAGGTCTAGGTCCCTCCACCTGAAAAAATGTGAGATCTTTCTGACAGTGGCAACCAATAGAATATCGTGGTAGTGATGCTGTGTGACTCCCAAGGCTGCATTATAAAAGGCAACATGGCGTCCACCTGCTGGTATACTTGCTCTTAGAGCCCTGAGTTGTTGTTTAAGTTATCCAACTGCTCTGAGGCTGCTGTGCAGTGAGGAAACCCAAACTAGCCCACATGGAGAGTCCTTGAGACCACATGAAGAGAGAAAGATGCCTGTCCAGACTTTGGCTCCTGCAGTCCTCCACTGCTCTAGTGCCAGCCACCAGTTGACTACAACCAAATGAGAGACCCCAAACCAAACCCCCTAGCCAAGTCATTGCAGAAGGTCTGACCCACAGAAGCCAAAAGAAATAATAGTATGCTGGTTGCTGTGTTAAACCACCACATTTTGTGGTAATATGTTGCATATTGCAACAAATCTAACCACAAAACTAACCAGAATTTGCATGTATACAAGCATGAGGCTAAAGTAATGAGATTCATGATAAACATGCCAAAATGTATATATACAAATGTATGCCATTCGTTTCTTTCAATAAGCAGTCACCTTGAGAGGAAGTTACTCATAATCATATTGTCACTGACTGTGATGTTGTCATTGTGATGCTGTCATTATCTCCCCACATTGATCTCTGACTTTGGGCACATTATTCTGTCTCTCTGGATTCCTTGGAAAGTAGGCATAGATTAAATTTTTACACAGTCTTTTTTTAATCTCTAAACATTCTTGACAATTGTTCAAAATTCTTTGGTTGTTGAGATAACCAAAGGAGGAGCATAAGAAGTATGCTCTGGCCAGGCGTGGCGACTCACGCCTGTAATTCCAACACTTTGGGAGGCCAAGGTGGATGGATCACTTGAGGTCAGCAGTTCGAGACCAGCCTGGCCAGCATGGTAAAACCCCATCTCTACTAAAAATACAAATATTAGCTTGGCATGGTGGTACATACCTGTAATCCCAGCTACTCGAGAGGCTGAGGCAGGAGAATTGCTTGAATCCAGAAGGCAGAGGTTGCAGTGAGCCGAGATTGCACCACTGCATTACAGCCTGGGCAACAGAGCGAGACTTTGTCTTAAAAAAAAAAAATATATATATATATATATATATATTTTTTTTTTATATAATATAATATAATATAGTGAGAGAGAGAGAGAGAGAGAGAGAGAGGCTGCTATCCTGTGTTACCACTTTAAGGGATGTCACACTCAGTTTACATATTAAAATTATAGTAAAACTTTAATAACAGATGCTAGCCATGTAGGAAAAAAATGTCCTCTTGTTCATCATTTAAACCCTATGTTTATCTGAAAATAATTTTTTAATATAAAGAAATTATTGAGGGTAGGAAAATAAAAGAAAGATATACCTAGGGGAGTCATTCTGTTAAATTCCTTGAAATTATATCTGTCTTTTTCTTTAAGAGTATTTTTATATGTGTAATGATATAAGCTCATCTTTGGAAAGCACATTAATGATCTTTAATGTTATAGGGATAGAGTAAATGGGATTCAGGAATATGGATTAATAAATCATATACTCTTTGTTTAAATGTGTTGTTTAATTTTTGAATAGCTAATATATCCACATAACTTGAATATCAACAAATAAAAGCAGTGAAAAGTTTCCTCCCCATATTCGCCCCCATCTTTCTAGTTTCTGTCACTCCCCTAGTAGGTAACTATTGCTATTAACTGCTAGTTTATCCTTCCAGAGATGTTTTATGCATGTAACTAAAACAAACCTGTATTCTTCCCTACATTGGTAGAGGAGTTTTTTGTAACACTAATGGTAGTGTGCTTTTCTGAATTTTATCTTTACATTGTAATGTATCTTGGGTATCTTTCCTTATGCACACATGAAGGCCTTCTTTGTCTGTTTTACAGAAGGGTAGTATTTCATAGTATAAATGAACCATCGTTTCACTAACATCGTTTAGTCTATCCCCTATTGTTGGACATTTAGATGTTTCCCATCTTGCTTTATTATATATAATGTTTCAGGGAATGGCCTGTGTAAATACTATTCTGCATATGGACAAGTATATTATCTTTCGGATACATTCCTAGGAATAGAACTGCTAGATCAAAAGAAGTCTACGTTTGTAATTTTGTTAGATATGATTAAATCATTTTCTCTGGGGATAGTGCCAATTTGCACTTCACTGTATAATCGTGTTTGAGAAACGTGAACCATGATTGATGCTCATTTATCTGGACAAAAATAAATTAGACTTCTCAGAATCTTTAGCTCAGTTCCTGTTAGACATGTACAGAAGGAAATGCACTGGAGAGCTGAAAAAAAAAATGCTATTCTGATTTATTCCTTTTTTTGACTTTGAATACTGAAGGCCAAAGAGGAGAGTGACTTGCACAAGGTCACTTAGCTGATTAGTGACAGATCTGGGACTTATAACCTGTAGTCAGATCTTAGAATTGGTGTTCTTTCCACCTGAGTAAAGAGATGATAACTTTCTGTCATTCCTGCCTGTGTGCTGAGGATTCCTTGTATGTGCTGCTGTTGATGATGACATTTACCATTTCTTGAGCCTTCCTATGTATCAGACTTTGAATTTAATACTTCTGTTTACATTATCTTATTTATACCAAGGGATTCAAAACTCATGTGCAAGATAAAGCATTGTCCATAGACTTTGCATCCATGTGTATTACGTATATATTTCCACTATGAAGATGCTACTGTGTTTAATAAAACATAAATCAATACAAAGCATCATTAAAATTATAATAGCTCTTTGGCTCTAACATGTTCTCAATGGATTTTGAAACTATTATTGTGAATAATTAGTCATGATATTTTGATATTAAAAAGAATTCTTAGAGTCAGTGAGCTGCTTAACCATGTCTAAGATCACTTTTAACTGCCCAGATATCATTCTATTTTCCATCCATCTCTATTATACGGTTAGTTATTAATAATGCTACACAACACAGAAGAGACAACAGAGATAATCTAAACAGGAGATTTATTTTACAGATAAGGAAAAAGGCAAGGACCACTGAAATGATGGGTTTATCTAAGACATGATGACTAAGGGGCTGGAGCAGGAATTCAAAGACAGGCCTCCTGACTGAATTTTCTAACAGAAAATGAGAAACTCAGTGTGGAGTAGTTACTCATAAGTACTACGGACAATTACAATAATGAAGGAGATTTCCTGTCCAGCCTCATATTGATTCACCTCCCGCTTTGTGGATCTGAGAGGTCATCATGTTGGTCGATAATAACACTTGATCTTGGATGCTGTAAACTTAATATAGAGCATAAATACAAAGATCAATATTTTAATGCTGAGGAGGCTCATTTATTGCCTGTTTATCCTCAGACCTTTAAATGAAATGGAGAACTAAAGAAATGCAAGGAATAATTTTTTCTAAATTTCATTTAAGTTTTGTAGATGATGATGACTAAAGGAAAGCAAAGGAAAAGTTTATGATGTCACTATTTCCTATGCTTATGGGCTTTTCTCTCTTTCTCTTTCTCTGTTTCTCCCTTAACCCTCCCCTCCCTCCTCCCTCCCTCTTTCCCATCCTCCCACCCCGTCCCCGTTAATATCGCTAAGCCTCCTCTTTACTTGCTCAATGTATTTTATGACTCCAGATAAGAGGCATTTATTCTTGATCTTCTCCATCCACAAAATAAGAGAACCATGGTCATGTCCCGTTGTCCTTTCGTATATTAAGTGTTTGATGTTTAGAAGCAGTGGGGAAGGGGGTAAAAAGCATAGACTTTGCCTTCAACAGTGGGAACAAGAGTGCCAAAATGGCCCTGGAACAACATTTCCCAAAGGTGAAATTGTGGAAATCTAGTCCTATGAGGTGTTCTTCAAAGTACGGGTTTCAATCGTCAACTGGATTTAGGAAACAGAGCATTTTGTATTTTCCTCCTGGAGATGCGCAACTACTTATGGCATTTTAAATACCCACTGAAGTCTTGCAGTAAGGTAACTGGTGTGATATAATTTCACCTTTTTTTTTTTTTTTCAAATTTAATTGACCTTTAAACCCATATCATACCGAACCCATTTGGGGAAATGCTGCTTTATAGAATTGTGTGTTATTCTAGTTCCATTTTTCTGCCATTTGTATCCATTAGAAACTTAGAATATCATAGTTGGGCATAAATAACAAGTAGCCACAAGGCGGGAAATAAAGTAAGGCTAAGCACAATCTCCTTCCTTTATGGATTCTAACATTCACTAAAGAAACTAAAGTACAGTATTCATATAAATATTTACTATGGTACAGGACTTGTATTGCTTGAATTTATGCAACTCTTGTTAGTTTTGTTACAAAAAAATGATATCACTGTGTGCTATTTTTTTTTCCTGAGTACACCTCAAGCCCCTTTATCCTTCACTTCTATATTGTAGTGGTTCTCACTTTAAAAGTAAGTTTACCTGTGAAACAACATCTGCTTGAGTTTATTAGTGAAGTTTTGTATGCTTCCTTTGATCACATGAGCCCCTCTTTAATATCGGCTGACAAGGGTTTAAATACTGTTTCAGAATTAATCATGGAAACCAGTGCTTTAGGTCTTTTCTCAAACATCAAATAGTAGTATCAACATTTAGTAGGCAACCAACAGAGATTTTTCTTTTCTTTTTTCTCTTTCTTTTTTTGAGACAGAGTTTCACTCTATCGCCAGGCTGGAGTGCAGTGGTGCGATCTCTGCTCACTGCAACCTCAGACTCCCTGGTTCAAGTGATTCTCCTGCCTCAGTCTCCCAAGTAGTTGGGATTACAGGCACGCACCACCATGCCCGGCTAATTTTTGTGTTTTTAGTAGAGACGGGATTTTATTATGTTGGCCAGAATGGTCTCGATCTCCTGACCTCGTGATCCGCCGACCTCAGCCTCCCAAAGTGCTTGGATTACAGGCATGGTCCACCGTGCTGGGTGAGATTTTTCTTATAGTGACTTATTTGCTGCTATTCAAATGCCATATGCATTTTTTAACTATACCATATTCTTATTTTTGAATACTCTTACTCTTCTGTCATTCTTGTTGGAATTGAGTGGTACTGATTTGTCAACACAAATAATTTCATTATAATATTCCAATCACATTAGATTGAATTTGTCTTTGTGATCAAAGTTGATTAGTTGTTATGATTTACATCAATGAAATGGACTAATAATTCAATTCACCGATAAGACTGGCAAGCAAGAGTTACAAGGCATTTTCAAGTAAATTTGATTAAAATGTGGGGTTTTTCTTCTACTGTTTCTTAAAATGAGGACAGTCCTCTTTCACTACGTTCCTAAAGTTAAAAGTTTATATGTGCATAGAGATTAAAAGAATAGCACAATGGCTTGTTGTATATATATAAAAATATCAAATTTTGTGTTTTTCAACATAAATAGGAGTTGAAAAGTATAGATTGCATTAACATGTTTGAATGTTTTAATAATACAATAAAATAGATAATTAACTATTAACCTATTAAAATAGGTATGAACTATTAGCGTACCTTATGTAGGTGATGACTGGTAGGTTACACTTTCTAAATTGACAGGAAGATTTTGCGGTTATTCTTCTTAAGGTTATTACTGATTATTAAAAATTCTCTTGTCTTTCTTTTTTCTTTCAGAAACTTGCTTTTCTTTATTGCGTACAATGCCTGAAAATTGCCTTACAAGTAAGCTAGGCTAGCACTGGCTCTTCCTTCCCATGTCAATCTAGATGTTCCTTTTGCAGGCAATTATTCCTCAGTTTATTTCCCACCAAGGATTTGTCTTTTTCCAGGGAACCAATTATGTACATCTTATACTATAATCTGTGTCACTTGAATCTGACCAAAAACTATGAAACAATTCACTGGTTGGGGATTCCTTTTCACAATTATCATCTTCCTGGGAAATTGCCTACTTAAGGAGGTTGTGCTGCCTAAGATATTCTACCAGAGAAATATTTGCATCGCCAATGTATTGCTTAGCTTGCTTGTCTCCAGGGTCTAACGCAAATACCTAAAATAAACAAAGTATTATTTATGTAAAAAGTGAAAAATACCTTGCTTATCCTCTTTTTCCTTCCTTTTGTATTTACAGATGTCATCCATACTGTAGGGCCAATAGCCAGAGGCCATATTAATGGTTCTCACAAGGAAGACCTTGCAAATTGCTATAAATCATCTCTGAAGCTGGTGAAAGAAAATAACATCCGATCAGTTGTAAGTAATTTTATGGTTTTTATTTCTCACTCTTTTTCAGCCTTTATGCTTTAGAAATCTGTCTTGTCCAAAAAGAGGTAGGAAACCATTTCTAAACTTTTGAGAACTAAGTTTAAGGATCTTAGTAGCCAATTGGGTAATCATGACTCTCCTCTTTGGTGTGCTATAAATATTTACTAAATTTTTCATGATGTTTCAGAATTTAAAACTATAAAACCCCAGAAATGGATTTATCTCATCTACTTTTTCCTTTTCATTTTGCCACTTACTTTCCTTTGGAGAAAGTAAATAGTATGGTACTGGGGTAGTGGCCAGCAGATTTAAAGAAGGAAAATGGCAAATGCTGAGTTTGTTATAATGGTGTGCGTTTAATATATATTGGTTGTATGTTTGGGCATTCTGGAGCTATGTTTAATCTCTATCTACATGCATGAATGTGTGCATGCATTCTCATGCTAGTGTCAGACATGATTTATTTGCAGGAAATTACTCTGCGTATATATTTTAACCTGGATGTTGTTATTCTTTTAGATTTATTTTACTCTTATTAAACTAATATTCTGTAGGTGGTAGCTGGGTATACCACATCTCTTCTAAGTTTTATCAGTAGACAAAGGGAGTTCAGAAAATGTGGATCTAATCTATTTCCTTACCAATAGGCTGAGATTAAAGGAATTCTCTTCTAGCTGGATTTGGAGGTATTTACTCACCTGCTTTTCTTTTGCAACATGTTCTACCTTTATTACATCTCAATTACACCAAGAAAACCAAACTATAGGAAAACACACTGTAAATATCTAGTAATAAGTTAATTTGGCTGGAATCCCTTGGTTGTTCCCCCTCCCCCACAAAGATTATAGCCTCACTGAAATTGTGGGGCAGAGAAATAGTTAAATACTTGATTTCATAGCAGACTGAATAGATCAGCATTGCTTGATAGTTCACAGAAGTAGTGGTTTTATGATTTGCATGAAGAAACATTGAGAAACAGATACATTTAGGTAACCCTGGATGGTTGCTATACTTTTTGTGCATGATTGTAATTATGAAGTGCATTTTTCAATGCAACATTGGTGAGTCTGCTTGAAATAAGGAAACTTTTCATGACCCAATTATATAGTCCTTTTTAATCTGTGGATAATTATTAACAGAGCTGGATATTTTATTTATCTCTTTGACTTTCTAAAATTTTGTTTGCAAATGGCTCAATACGTAAGATCCTATTCTCTCTTAGAGGTGAAAGCTGAAGTTCAAAGAGAATGGAGCAAAGTATACCACAAGACCAGTTGGTTAATTTTGTTCTCTATAGGAAAATAAGAAAAATCAAAACAGGTATGCACATTTAGGGAATAATTAAAATTTTGTCAATATGGCTTATTGATTTAAAAAAGCAAAAGGCTGAAGTGCTTGGAAAATGGATGTGTAGACAAGTTTCCAACTTGGGAAATATGGATTTTGAGACCTGAAGAGAATTTGCTGTCTCTGGGTATCACTGGCATCTCTAATGATTTGTTTTTAAAAGCCAAAGAAAGGTAAGAAGGAAGAATTTTGCTAGAAACAGTATAAAAATAACACTCAACCTTTTAATAGAGAAAGGAATCTCTATAATGATCTTAAAACAATCATGTTACTCTACTTGCTACCATTAGATAAGGAATGGAAGTATTATGGACTAAGTTAACTTTTTAACAAATGGCATGCAGATAGGCTGAAGTAATGCTCTTGCAATACTCTAGTCATTCTTTGATAGGAATTAGATCTACCTTAACATCTTTGATGATTATTTTGAAGGACCAATTACATATTATTTGAATGAAATTAGCAGGTGAGGCTGAGCTGAATTCAACCCAATATTAATAAATAAAAATGGAGATAGAAAATACACAAAATGTGGGATGAAATGTCCAATGAAATTGATCATCATGTTCTTGCATGGTAGACTACAGTTGCCATCAAATGTCATGTCTCTTATACCTATAAAAAAGACAAGTATTTTTCTTTTCTTTCTCCCTCCTTCCCTTCCTTCCTTTCTTCCTTTTTTTGGAGTAGATGGAGTTTTCTTCTTTATATGGTATGTCATGTTCTTGATCACCATTAAATAAATAATAATATCAATGTCATCACATTCTGATTATGTAGAGAGAAATAGAAAACTTTCAGAAACATGATTATGACTGGATACATGTTTTATAGTATAGTTATATTGTATTTTGTCAACTTATCACAATAGATGGTAGAAATGGTTGATATAAAAAGCCTGGTTATTAGGATGCAAAATAAACTTAACTTGAACTCATTTATATACCTGTCAAAAAGAATTTCTCATAAATCCTTTTATCAGAGTGGCTTAGTGTTTGCTTTGCCACTTATTACTGTGTGACTGTGGACAAGTAATGTCAACATTTTGTAGCCTCGGTTTCCACATATAAAGAATCAGTAAATTACTACTGTTATTGCAGACCTGTCCATCTCATGAGGCTGTTGTTACAGGGATCAGTTGGGATAATGAGTATAAGATAACTGAAAGAATGGAATTCTTTCAAAAGTATTTGACAATGTTACTTCAAATATAAGACATTTTCACACCTTGTGATTTGGCAATTTAAGGAAATATCACTTATTTCTTTGATATCTATTTTGAACACCAGAACTCTAGACATTTACTATGTAATTTCTTGATGTTTTTAAACAACAGTGAAATGTCCAGAAATAAATTAAATATTTGATAGGCACCACTTTTCTGCTAAGGTTAAACCAAAGGCTTTAGGGTCACAGCACAGGGTCCAACATATGTGTTCTTGTTCTTATTTTACCAAAAGAATAGATTCTTAAAATATTTTTAATGAATGGAAGACGAATGGTATGATAATTTATTTAATAAATATGAATAAGACCTACTGTGTACCCCAACATTATCAGGTATCTTCCATGACATAGAGAGGATCTGATGGTTGTTTCCTAACAAAATATGCCTCCATCTTATGACCACCTAGACAAATAAATGGACAAGATCATCATGTCCACTGTTTGATTTGAGAATACTCTGTAGTTCTCTCATCACTTTTAAATATCTTCCCAGAGATGCATGAAATTCCATAATTCATGAGTAATTTAGGATGTTAAGGCATTGTTCTTTCTCTGCAATTTTCCTTTAAAATGCAGATACTCATGAGATTAGTAGATAATTAATTTTCTAATACTTTAATATGAAGAAGTTTATCAAATTACTTTTCATGTTGACAGGATAGAGTATGATAAAAGTACTGAGCACCTTAGCCTGGGGGAGGAGAATTGGAGAAAGGTCTGAAAGGAGATGGAGAAAAACAGAAGAAGAGTAGGATATAATTAAATTTCACCTACCTCTCAGTTTTGCTAAGAGGAGATCATTTTTGAATAGTGGAGAGGGAAATGTTATAGTCATACATAATTATCTAGAAATAAGATACTGATTTGGGTGTCAGATGTATTGTGGATAAAAAATTTTACTATGAAAAAATACTACATATTTTATTAACTTAGGGGAAAAATTCATTACATTACTCTCCTGCATACATTCTTTGTGACAGCAGTTTTTTCATACCTATCCACATTAGCTTTAGGTGGTAAAAGAAAAAAATAAATTAATCAGCAAATCTAAGGGTTCATTTTACAATGGCATTTCTCTTTTATGAATGATTATTTAGGGCTTAATATCAGGGAATATTTAAATGTAAGATTTTAATCCTGATTCTCCTTCTAATCTTACCATAAGTAGTTTCAATTGAAAAAATATGACCAGTCTTTCATGCCTCCTAGACCTAGTCTGTGCAAGTTTCTTATTTCTTCATTATTCCTTATTGACTCCAAATGTTAAAGTCAGTTACTTTTCTTTAACCATGAGTTACCCTTGGACCCAAAAAATGCAAATTTATATATATATATTCTTGACAACCTTGAGATTGTTGATTGCAAGATAGGCAAAATTTAAGGCACCACGAAGAGGATAATTAGCAGTATAAACTGGAAATTGAAGTGTAAATAAAAGAAAACTTTAAAAGAAGATCAGGGAGCCTACAGATTTTCTCTGTAAAACCTTGGGAAAGACAAAGATATTATAGATGTCAAAAAAGAAAAAAGACCCAGGTTGAATCCCAGAAGTCTAATGCATGTGACCTGAGGAATGCATAGTCAGATTGGTGAAATCAAGCATCTGAATTATGTTGATTTCTAGAACAGCAGTGTATCCTAAAACAAGGAAAACTACACATATATGTGATATCCTTGGCTATATATATGTAAAACATACTAACAGAAATTGTGTATATTGGTGAAAATCTTGGTGAAACCTCAGGGGTGAGTGTAGGGGTGAAGACAAGAAAGAAAAATTTCTATTGAGCAAGGGCTGGACAATGAAAATGCCTGATTTTGTATCCAGTATCACCATGCACTGTTGGACAGGATGACAGAGATATTTTCTCATGTATCATGCTGTCTTTATTCTTTTTGTCTGTGAGCATACAACTATTTTATAATGATTTTTATGTGTTTATCTTGACCTCTATTTCCCTTCTTTTGACATCATGTTCATTAAAAAAAAAAAATAATAATCCATGCCATACAAAAGGGATCACAGCAATTTCTTCTTCTAGAACCGGTTCAAAGGCATAGATTTATATTTGTCAATGGTATTAGATATTCGAGAAAACTATTTTCACTGATTAAATACAATGCACCCTGTCTGACATTCTTCGAATGACAACATGTAATAAAGTAGATGTTTTCGTTTGAAAAAATCATAATCTTGCATATAAGCCAGATTTTACTTAGGTTAAAAATTATTTTCCCATGAAAATAAATAATTGACATAGGAATTTGTTGATTTTATATGATTATGGGCAAACTAAAACTTGTTTTTTGTTTAAATGGCGTGTGCTATCTGTGGTTTCCACAGGCATCATGCTGGATGATTTTTTGAATGAAAAAACATTGTAAATTTTTGCTGGTAGGAACCACACAATTTCAATAGGGATCCCTCAGAGCTAACTAATGTTCCCTCCATGAGTCATAGATCTTGAGAAGCAATAGCTTCCAGTGGGAAAGATGATGGGCCTACAAGTTCAGTGCTACCTCTAGGCATTGCGGCAATCAAGCAGTTTTGGAATTCTGAATTTAGTTGTTTCACTGTAGTATAGGTTTTCGTTTTAAGGCGTAACCAAGTGAATCTTATTTTCTTATACAAGTTCCCTTCTGAGAGGGTTGCCATGGCAATGAGTTCTCAGCCTGAAATTCTTAAATGTTGGTTTTATTTCATTATCTGAGTTTCCATTACAGGCCACATCAATCAATGCAGTTCTCTATTCAAGAACATGTCTGCAGCCTTAAAAAGCTGACCCTTTCATTTGGTACCTCTGCTCCTCTGCCTAACTTGATGTCACCATTTCCCAGACAGCTCTTCATCTCCAAGAACCCTCTTCTACAGGGCTGTCAATTTGATCTTTTCCAGTTTCCTTTTAGGCAATATCTAGTCTTGGTTCTCACCTGTCTCATTTTCTCATTTATAAAGAGTAATACCAAGTCTCTATGTCTTCCCTGGTTGGGTTTCTAACAGCTGTGTGACTAACTATACTATTAAAAAGTAACAAGAACAAAGGCACTTTTGCATTTGTGCATCACTCTACAGTATACAACGGTACATTTCTATACATCATCTCATTTATTTTTCAAATTCTCTAACTGCTGCCACTGTTACTTTGACTTAGCCAGTGTGGGAAAAAGCTAACTCAAGACTTTTTCTTTCTCCTTTTCCCCTACATTCACCTTTCGTAAGATCTCCTTATTGGGCACAGAGGTACACAGGTTATTGTTATTGGGAGTGACAAGTGACAGGACAGGCGGCCGAGGTGAGGAGGAGGGCGGGCATGGAATGATAGTAAATTCAGAGGTTGTGCCTTGGAAACAGATAGTTATACAACCAAACCCACATTGACAGATCCTGCACAATTTGTGTCTTCTGATGGCCACACCAGAGAGATGATCTGAGTTACAGGGTGAATGAGATCAATCATTGAGCCATGAAATACAGTAATAAGAATAGCAAATGTTTCTGAACTCCCACTTGGTGTCAGGCACTGTGTTTTAGTCATTAATTCTCAAAACAATCCTGAGTTAGAAAATGTGGTTTCTTCCATCTTACAGATGAGGAATATGCACCAGAAGGAAACTGCCTTCCCTATGGCTCAATTCCTCATCCAAGGATATGAACCAAAACCAAGGTGATGCATACTGCGATTCTGTTTCTCCACTAGCTAAGCATTATGTTGATGACTGTAACTCCATGCATTCTGTGGGCTATTACACTAACCTACAGTCTGTATGTTGGACCTGTAACACTATTGGTCTTAGCTCAAGTGAGTTAAGGTCTTACCTTGAACAAAAAGTTGAGATGGGATTTAAACTGAGGTAGTCTAAATCTAGTGGCCTAAGCCACTCTGCAGTTCCTTTGTCCTTTGCTCCATTATTATGTGCCTTTTTTTTTTTTTGGTCTAAGCCAGTGGTTCTTAGTGAGTGTAGTACTGCCCTCTAGGGACCATTTTGTGAGGGTATAGTTTTGGGCAATTACAACCACTACGGAGTGCCACAAGCATTTTGTGGGCAGGGACAGGGATATTGTGACATGTGGTCCGGTCAAGCCCACATGGTAAAACTGTGCCTCCTCCCACACAATGTTTTAACGTTTTGCCAGACAGTCATATAAGTGAAACCCTGTTTATAAACAAGATACATCAAAGCAAAGCCTCTCTCTCCCTCTCTCTTTTTCACTGTACACTGGACTATCATGAAAATTAAGAGATGCTTGTACTTAGTTTGCTTAGAGCTTTGCCAAGAGTGCCTGAGAAAATTATGCTACAGGTGGCCATGCCCCGGCAGCAGGAGAGTTTTTCACACCTGTTTGAGTCCACCTTTAGGGAGATTTTTTTCGTAATGATTCTATGTAGTGAAGCAAACATCTTCCTTCTTCACTGCGTGTTCTAGTGTAGTCATGCCCTTGTCTTTACATGTTGAAAATAGAATTTTACTATAAATACTTTCATTTTAAATCATTTTCATATCACACTTATGGCACTCTATTGATTTTTTTAAAAAATCGATGTGTTGTTTTCATTTGGCTTCCCTTGGGAACGGACCCTGAGCCAAGGTGTTGTGTGCACATGCTTTCTATGGGAGGCGATGACAGGGAACAGTGCAGAGGAGTGGGGATGTGACGAAGGGAAGAAAAAGCAGCCAGGAGGAGTGGGAGTGTTATAAGTTGGCACTGTGGACAAGTGGGGCTCTGTCTTGCTGGGGAACTCTCAGCAACCATGTAGAACATGCCTAGAAGTGGTCCCATCTGAGGAAGAAGAAAAGCTGGACCATTTTTTTTTTTTTTTTTTATCTTCCCCCTTCATCAGCTGGCTGAGGGCTGCTCCTGGGTCATTAACTTCCCAGCATTTCTTATCTGCCTCCTTGGGCAGGCAGAGGGAAAAACCTCAGGCAGAGAGTGACAGCAAGGGTATTTGCTAGAAGATGCTGTGGATGGGCATGGGCTAGAATGATGAGAACTAGGCAGATATGGACGGGGCACTGATGCCTGTTTCATGTGTGCAGATGAGTGTTAATATTGATAAATGTCATTTCTGCATAGCAAGGAGACTTTACAAAATATTTGTTATGAAAAGGGTTTGATGAGCCTGATAGAATTGAGAGCATTGGTTTAAATTAAACAGAGTTTCTAATAGAGCAAAGCTGCATTCAATATGCTAAACACAGATTGCTCAAAGATTTTTATTCTTAAAATAAGGCATCCAAATTCTTTGCTTCTTTAAGCATAGTGTGATATAAATGTCATAAAAATGGTAATTGATGTAACTGGCCTTATGTCCTATAGAATGCATGGACTTATGAAAGTGAATGTAATGCTTAGCTAGTAGAAAAACGATATCACATATTGTGTCGCCTTAGTTAAAGTTTTTTCAAGATCTCATAATCCTAAACTTTGATTCATCATGCAAATTATGGAAGAATTGGCCACCCAAGGTTGGATGCATGTACAATTTTCCATCAATCAGAAGACACATATTAGAGGTGAGAATTTAAGTAGGAGTTTACCTTTGATTTTATTCTAATATAAAGTTTCTTTCAAATTATGTGTTCTTTCAATGATTTGGGAACTATACCGTCATGTATTTCCTTCAAAAATCTTACTTTAGGACCGTGATCAATTCTTTTTGTAAGAGTGTCTGAAACTTTTTGCTTCATCTCATCTACAATTTGAAAGAATTATTTTTAGTCACTTGTATATTCTGCAGATAGCAAGACTAGCAACACCAAGAAAACTACATTTAAAATGAAAGTATAAACCATCTCAATTTGGCTGGATTTGTCAACATAATTATTTTCTGTTCTTTTATCAGGCTAGGGAACATTCTCAGGAAAATCATTATGGGTTTCTACAACAGTGTCTTCCAGAGGAAATACTGGCCTAGGACACTGTCAAGGAGAGTATATTACAGTGAAATTTGTATAGAAACAGTAAACAGATTTGCAATGCAAGCTTTCATCTTGAGTGCTTTATTTTTCCCTGACCTGACCAGCAGTTATTAGATCACTGTATCATGAGGAAACAGTCAATTCAAGACACGGACCACAGAGTCCCAAGCCTGACATTAGGTTTGAACAATTGGGCAATCTTGGCATATATCTAGAGGGTTAGTAGTATAGAGCAAAGGCAATGGCTTTAAACTGAACATTTTTTCTTGCAAATGTTCAGATTTTGTTTTTTGTTTTTGTTTTTTTTGGAGAGCAATTGCAATGTATGGAATCTAAGCTATTCTTAAGCTATTGAACTCAGAGACCAAAGGAGAAAGAACAAATAAAACCAATAAAAATTTTAAAATAAAAATAAATCTGTCAGTGGAAAGAAAGCTTTCTTGACTTGTTTATGTACAATTCAATGGAGTTGCAAAGAGGATTTTTTTAATGGGAAATATGTCACAGATTGCGTTCAAGCTGCACTTTAGCTATTTTTGTTTGTTTGTTTTATACACACACAAACACATACCCTTCAAAAATGTGCAAAGTGAAATATTTGCTTTCCTGGATGTCTTATCAAAGTGTTATAGTTTGAATTTGTAATTATGAATTAAGTTCAGTGGTATAAATATTAAACACCTAGATTTTAGTCCATACAAGTAACTTTAGTCCAGTCTCTCCATCTCTTCTGAGCCCATGTTCTGAAAATTTTCCTGCTCCAAATATACTAGCAGGTAAGCTATCCTAGAGGATGCACAACAGAAAAGCTTATAGACAAAATTAAGAGGCATGACTCATATTGACTCAAGGAAAAAGAAGCCAGGAGAAAGAGAGGAATAGGTTAACACACTTAGACTAGGTGACAAATGTGTGGAAGAACCTCATTTTCTGGTTATGCTGTGTTTGAATGCTCTGTCTCTTTACCATCTCTACCCTCTCAATGGTGGTGTGCTTAAGAGGACCATAGTTGAGGTTTGAACAAGGGAGCATGGCAGATGGTGAGTGGTCGGGGCCCACTACACATACTTGCTCTATCGGAAAAGACACAGGGGCTAGTGCTCCTGGCTGGTATCTCATCAGTTCATTGGTGAACAGCAGGGGGTTTTACCACCATTTCTATGTCAGAGATGTAAGGCCAAATGAGACTATAATGAGTATCACCAATGGGAGGATAATTTGAGGATAACATTGCTGTCACTCTAGAGGTGACATGATTCATGCTTCTGACCTGTTCTTACCATTCTTTTCCATTTTGAAATAACAATCTGGTTTGTTCCATCCTTTTTATCATACAGCATGTCTTAGAGGTTACTAACTTAGTACTGCATTTAACACAATTCTATGAATCCTGTCTGTATCTCAAAATCTGCTTGCTTAGTTATTATCAACACTTAACACGAGTTATATATCCCATTTGTTTTTATTTTCTTCTATAGAAGAATCGAATATTCTCAAATAATGCAGCAAGCACATTACACTGTTTGTGTAAAATGGGATTACAGCTGGGTGTGGTGGTGCACACCTAGAGTCCCAGCTACTCAAGAGGCTGAGACAGAAGGATCGTTTGAGCCCAGGAGTTAGTTATGATCGCACCACTGCATACAATCTCAGTGACAGAGTGAGACCCAGATACCCAGTCTAAAAAAGAAAAGAAGAAGAAAAAGGAAAATGGGATAACATATATCAGTAACTTATCATTTTAACTGGGTGATGGGTAGGTTTTATGTATGGACTGATTTGTGTCCCATCAAAATTCATACATTAAATCTCTAACCCCCAGTGTGATGGTATATAGAGATGGGGCCTTTGGGAGGTGAGTTGATAAGGATGGGGCCCTGAAGATGGAATTACTGCTGTGATATGAAGAGACACCGGAGGCCTTGCTTCCCCTTACTCTTGGCTTCTCAAGGATACAGCTAGAAGACAGCCTTCTGAAGGACAGGAAGAGAGCCCTCGCAGGGGAATATAATCGTCCAGAACCTTGTTCTTGTACTTTCCAACCTCCAGAACTGTAAGAAATAATAAATTCCTGTTGTTTAAGCTTCCTGGCCTATGGTATTTTGTATGGCATCCAGAGCTGATTAATGCAGTGAGTATGCAGGCATTCATTATACTATTCTCTCTAACTGTTTGTGTATGTTTGAAATTTTCCATAACAAAGCAAACTTAAATGTTTAAATATACAAAAGAGAATGATAAATTGTAACAGTATATACTTCCTAGGATTATTGTGAGGCTATAAAGAAACAATATTTTTAAAGTGCTCAGTAGATTACATAGCTTATTAAAAATAATTTACCTGATAGATATGTTTTAAGTAACTATTATGTTTCAATCACTAATCAAAGTACTTGGGGTATATCTGCCCTCGTGGAGCTTACATTCTACTGGTAGTAATTTTTACTATTGTTATTAGATGGTTTCACATCATTTCTAGATATTGTGACATTCATTATTATTACGTTCTTGGGCAATTATCTCATTACCATTGCATTTTTTTTCTTATTTTTGTGATTTCTGAATCTTTAAAAAGCTAAGAAGGTAATAGAACTGAGTAGAGATCCAGCAAGTGGCAATTCTATGAAATAGGAATAATACAACCCTCAGTTAACTTACACTCATAAAAACAGATGACTATGTAACCAGGGCTATAAGGAACACACAGCAGCTCTTGCTGAAGATCACGTTTTATTGGGCAGTATGATCAATCAGTCAGGAAGCTGTCTTGCAGAACAAGTGATATTTACGGTGTTTTTCTCTAAAATAAAAAAAGGAGTAGCTCAAATCCATGCTAAATACTTTAGGCTATTTGGCTACCCTAGGGAAACAGGGACTCATAGAAAATGTGGTCAGAAGCATGAATAAGGAATGGGTGACATGTTCTGTTGCTCAGAATAGAACCAATTCTCCTTTAGGTTCAGGCTTTATTTTTTTTCCATCAACAAAATGCAATTAGATTCTCCAAGACATGTGTTAAATATGAAAGAACAGATACTAACTTTATAGTGGAGAAACCCAGCAGATACCACCATAATCAAGTGATCCAAGATTAAGATAATCAGTAATGAGATATGTCAACATTATGAACCTCTTGGTATAATGGATTAAGAAGGACACTACATCACTGCTATGGTATTCTTGCCATAGCCGTAGTCCAATCATAACCATAGTCTAATCATGAGAAACTGTAGGCGGACCTCCAAAGAGGGACATTCAACAAAATAGGTAATTAATACTCTTCAAAACTGTCAAGATCATAAAAGAAAATGAAAAGCTATGTTTATTCTTCTCATATTATTATGGCATGATACATTAATTGTTTTTCAAGTGTTAAACAATTCATACATTCCTGTGATAAATCCCATTTAGTTTTGTCATGTAATTCATAATCATTTTTATATGCTGTTGGATTACTTTTTATATAATAAGTGTTTGAGAATTTTCGCATCTATATTCATAAGAGATATTGGTCTTCAGTTTGCCTTTATTGTGATGCCTTTGTATTGGTATTATAGAGTAACTTGAGAAGTGTTATCTCTTCTTCTATTTTTTGAGAGAGTTTGTGAAGCATTTGTATTCTTTAAATGTTTGGAAGCAGATTTAATAACTTCTTCAGCTATCGTAAGAAAACATTTATTTAGCTCATATTTGTGGTATCTAATAAATAGCCAAGAAACAGGATCTAGTAGTACATTATTAAAAATGTAAAATTTAGAAATTCATAGCACATGCATTTTGATTTTCAAATTAAAAATATTTGCTTACAGGTCTTATTATTTCACAGCTACTTTGCCAAGTTTTCAGGCTGTCTTTCTCAGGAACCACTCTGGGATGGAGGTTAATGTGCAGGAAGCTAATATGGGAATGCTTTTGCAATCAATATATGCAGAAGGGAAGAAGGAAGCAGAATTGGGTAGAGGGAGAAGTCACGTGATGATGTAGTGTTTATGGAGCATTTGGTGACCCGATTGGGAGCTCCAAAGCTGAGATGATTGTTTCAAAATGGTTCCAAGTTGGTGTGAGGAGTCTAGACCTGTATTCTCAAACAACCAGTTATTGATGCAGGCTGCACCCAGGAAGGAGTGTGATCTTGGAATAAGTACCTCCTCTCAGTCAAGGGTAATTTCTGGAGAGGGCTGACAGCTGAGGGCTGTCTGCTGGCAACATTCCTTGAAGCTAGGGCACTGTACTGCACAGAGCCTGGCTGGTGCATCACAGCACGAACTGGGATTCTTAAACTGAGCATGATCCTGCTCCAATGTCCAATGTGTTTGACAGTTCTGTATTCTCTCTTGGATATGGTTTAAAATTTAATGGCTCTAGGAAAATAAGAATTGAGGCAAAATACATTGCTTAAAGCAGATGAAAAGGGTAGTAGACTGATAATTCAGTTTTTGCTAGTCAGAGAAGACTCATTTTGATCTACATGCACATAATAGAATCGCAGGAAAGTCCTCATTTTCCTTGGTTGTCTGGCTCATTTGCAGGAATAACACGCACATACATACACACAGGTCAATATATGGAGATCTTAAATAAATATGCAGTGGGGCCAGCTTGTACTGGTTTATGAGAACTGATTGTTAAATGTCAAGAATTTGTGAGCTGATTATTAAAACACAGGCTTTATTAAAAATTAAATTTTACAAACTTACAATTTAATAAGTTATATTAAATACAAAGATAATAAGTACTCAATACACAGCAATTCCTAATTACTACATTTTACTATTACCTATGCTCTTTGGTTTATTTATGTCTATTATACTTACATGGTGGAAATACTATATAGTGGTGCATTTCTTTGTATCCTTTCCAATTCCATGTTCCGTGACATCATATAGGCAGTATAAAATTTTCCATGTTGAGACTATTTACATGGCAGAAACCAACAAACGCTAAAAATCAGGACTTGATATACTATTTTGCTGGTTAACAAGACTTAAGAAATCTTGTCAGTGCTATAAATGTTACAGAAAAAGCACACTAGGCTAGTAAGGTGGTCATATTACTACTCGTCGAATAGCAACACCAAAACAGAATCTACTAATTTCATGCATAAGTGATGGTTTTTGTACCTGGACAGCAGGGATACCAGGGGTAGGCTGTCAGCTGCCTAGTTTGGGTCTGGAGACATGGAAGACTGTGAGGCGGGGAGTGCCAGTTGGTTTGAGGCCCCACTGCACCCCACATTGCTGTTTCTTATGGTTGAATAGGCAGACACTTCCTTTTCCTCTCGCTACTACAAGTGCATCATTCCAGAAGTTATGGTTTGGCAAAAAGGCATAGTATTCCTAAAGAAAGGAGTTCCTGGCCGGGCGCGGTGGCTCAAGCCTGTAATCCCAGCACTTTGGGAGGCCGAGACGGGCGGATCACGAGGTCAGGAGATCGAGACCATCCTGGCTAACATGGTGAAACCCCGTCTCTACTAAAAAATACAAAAAACTAGCGGGGCGAGGTGGCAGGCGCCTGTAGTCCCAGCTTACTCGGGAAGCTGAGGCAGGAGAATGGCGTAAACCCGGGAGGCGGAGCTTGCAGTGATCTGAGATCCGGCCACTGCACAGAGCGAGACTCCGTCTCAAAAAAAAAAAAAAAAAAAAAAAAAAAAAGAAAAGAAAGGAGTTCCTATAGCTTTTCTCTGCTAAAAGATCTCAGGATCTGATTTTCTTCTGATATTAGGCATTTTACCTAACTCAACCCTATTGTAACATTGTTTTAAATTATGGGTAATTAAAAGCTTCCTTGTTTTAAACAGTGGTAAAGGCACACTCTGCAAACATTTCTGTCTGCATTGCCTAAAATGTAATGGATCAGGCACATGATACAAATTAGGCACACATTTGCCAATATTTTTAATTAGCCGACTGGTTTACTTGCGTACATTTGTTACTGTAAGTTATTACTCATGAGAGTTATTTCAAATTCAAGATCAGCAGAACTCTCCATAAAATTATATACCTGTGGCATTATCACCAAAATATAACATCATAGACTTGCCGTAAATAATTCAGAGATTTGTTGTAACTATTCACCATGATAGTGTTAACATGAGACATGGAGAATTAGCATTTGAAATGGATAATTCCACATTTATTTCATGCCTTCATTTATTTTACACATTTAACTGCTTTGATTTAAATGGAAAGAGAATCCTTTCTCAAAATTCAATCTCAACTGTCTTCTTTTCAGATTAATGGTTGATTTCTTTCAAATTACAAATCTTGGTTCAACATAAGGATGATGACATATTGCAGAAATACCTTTCTATTGCTTGAAATGAGAAAATATATTTACTTATTTTCTATGACAAGTGAGGGGGATGTTGTTAGGGCACTCAATATATTTATGGTATTTCTATTAGAAAAAAATCTCAGGAGCTAATTATGAGGCAAGGCACTGGCAAATCTATTGTTGTATTCAAATAACTGTGTGGCAACATTGACAATTTTGACAAATTTGGCTTAAATAATAATTCAATGATACCGCCAAGTTTCAAATACAGACAGTCACTTACTTACGATTTTTCAGTTTTATGATGGTGAGAAAGTTATATGCATTCAGTGGAAACTGTACTTCAAGTATCCATGCAACCATTCTGTATTTCACTCTCAGTACAGTATTCAATAAATTACATGATGTATTTCACACTAAATTATAAGCTAGACTTTGTGTTGAATGATTTTACTCAACAGTTGGCTAATGTAAGTGTTCTGAGCACATTTAAGATAGACTAGGCTAAGCTATGATGTTTGATAGGTTGTGTGTATTAAATGCATTTTCAACTTACCGCGGGTTTATTGGGATGTAGTTTTATCATAAGTTGAGGAACATCCAGATTTGCACTTTTCTAACAGCCTATGTTGTGAGCAGATTTAAAGACACTGTGCTTTGGGACAAATTAAGAAGCATTTTGAGGAATTGGATACTTCAGCTTTAGATAATAGTGTGCCTCTTTCTAAAATAACTCATATGCAGTGGCTTGAGTAGAAGCGTCCAGATGTAATGAACCATAGGCTAGAATCATGTCCTAAATCAATCTAAAGAACTACAGGAACATATGCCTTTAATGCTAATATATCATCTTATCTGTGTCAAAGCTATTACTACAATTTAAGTTTAACCTCTTTGGAAACTTTCTGTTCGTATATCGGTATTTTGGTGAGTGTATCATTAAACCATTAACATAGTGAATTGGGTGCTCATACATGAATGTAAATGTGAGTGTATGTGTCTGTGTGTGTGTGTCTGTGTGTGTACTGTGTGTCCACATCACTTCCTTTCCCTGAGTTACCAAACCTGAGTTTTTTAGGGGCCAGCGATCCATGCCTTTACAAGACTCTGATGTTGATATAGTTTTATAATATCTTTGTGGTATCACAGAAAGAAAGTTGAGCTAGAAATCTGAAAACTAATATTTGAGTTTTGGCCTTTCTAATTAATTGCTGCGTAAGCCCATCTTTTTATTTTCTTCTATCAGTGAAACAAAGAAAACAAGATCTTCCCTTAATCAAATCAATGGGAAATAACAAGCGTTAATGAAGATGTTAAAAGTTTGAAACTCTTAACCACGCAGTGGGTGTGTAAGATGGTATAGTTGTGGAAAACAGCTTGACAATTCCTCAAAAAGTTAAACACAGAATTATGTTATGACCAAAAATACCTAGAAATTCCATTTCTAGGTATTTACCCAAATAATTGAGAATATAGGTCTGCATATAAACATATACACTAATGTTCATAGCAGCGTTATTATTAATAGTAATAGCCCCAAAGTGGAAACATCCAAATGTCCACCAGCTGACGAATAAACAAAATGTGACCCATTCATATAAGGAAATATTACTAAGCAATAAAAAAGAATGAAGTACTGACACATGGTACAACATGAATGAATCTTGAAAATGTTATGCTCACTGAAATAAACCAGTCACAAAAGGCCTGATTCCATTTATCTGCATAGGAAATCCATAGATACAGAGAGTAGATTTGTGGTTATCAGAGGCTGGGGATAAGAGATGGGAATCAGGGAATGAGGTGTGACTGCTAATGGGGTATCTTTTTTGAGGTGATGGAAATGATCTGGGATTAAATAGTGATGATGATTGCATAACTCGGTATTTGAATTATATTACAATTAAATTTTTTTTAAAAAACCTTGTGCTGTTTATTCCAGAGGATTGCTGTAGGAATGAAACAGAAGTGGAAAGTTCTCTAGACTCTAAATCGTATTCAGGAATCCATGCCATTGCATAGTGAAGCACGCAGGCATCAGTGTATGCAACTTGATAGAGTTTGCATGAAGAGTCATCTTTATGTTGGGTCATGGGGGATGTCACATGGAGAGTTATCATCACTCAGAATGCTTGCTGTGAAGAGCTTGATGGAAAAGTTATATAAATTACACAAAAAAATGATTTTTTTTTTTAAAAATAGAAGGCACAAGAGAGATGGAGATAAATCGAACTTTCCATTGGGACCTGCTACTTTCTGCTTTACATGTTAATAGTGGCTGTATAATAACTGCCTTCCTAGGCTGCGAAACCCTGAAGGATGGAAGGTTTATGTGGTTCATCTCCATTACTCTGCAGCACCCTGCATATAGACAGTGCACAGTTGGTAACAGATGAGCTTTGGCAGACTTTTTTTTTAATTTAATTTTATTTTTAATTTAATTTAATTTTATTTTATTTTGAGACTGAGCCTCACTCTCTCACCCAGGCTGGAATGCAGTGACACAATCTCAGCTCACTGCAACCTCCATCTCCCGGGTTCAAGAGATTCTTGTGCCTCAGCCTCCCAAATAGCTGAGATTACAGATATGCACCACCACGCCCAGCTAATTTTTGTATTTTTAGTAGAGATGGGGTTTCACCATGTTGGCCAGGCTGCTCTCCAACTCCCGACCTCAGGTGATCTGCCCGTCTTGGCTTCCCAAAGTGCTGGGATTACAGGCGTGAGCCACCGCACCCAGCCAGACTTTTCTTTTTAATCAATATCCTGTTTGGAACTCTAAACAAAGTCAGCAGGCTACTGAATGGACTTCAAGCACCACCCCCTGGGACTTCTCAGGCTGTTCCTCTCTTGTTTAAATGTGGAAGGATGTAAGCCCTCCCCAGGGCTCTAGGCAAAGCCAGAACTTGAGGTCAGCGCATCCCACACTGCCTCTACGCCACCAGGGCATGTCTCTACCAAACTCTCTTAGGGCTGCTCTCTGTGACTTTCCTGGTGTGATCCTCAAGCAGTCCTCCCTGCATCTCTTTGTGTTTATCTCACTTGAGCTCACTGCAGTACTTGACACTTATGGCCATTCCTTTAGGATGCTTGCCTGTCAGCCTCCAGGACACTACTCTCTGCTGTTTCCTCCTTCCCACTTGGCTGTTGCTTCTCAATTGTCTTTGAGGCCACCTCTGGCTTAAACCCTCTGTGACTCCTTTGTTCACCCTCTGCTCTTCTTGGACAGCAATATATCTTCACTTACCAGTACCAGTCAAACCCTAACACTGGTGATATAGGGGCTTCAGTGACTACATGTCCCTGATTCCCAAATCACGGCTCAGCTAAGACCTCTGTCTTGATCTCCATTACTAAGTATCTAACTACCTGGTGGAAAATTCCATTGCAGGCTCCAGCATCCCTTCAGTCTCAGTGTATGCAAGGCAACCTGCTTGGACTCTTGTAGCTAATGCCACTGTGAATGTCACTGACATGAATCTTGTCATGCAGTCAGAAATCCAGGAGCTGTTCTAGGTCTCTCTGCCTCGCCCCTCTCCTTCCAGTCAGTCTTCTCTTGCAGTCCTGTAGACACCCCCTCCCCCCCATTAACTCTCATATCCTTTGTCTTAATTTCTGTTCTCTCTGAAGCAAACCTTGAGAATGAGACAAGTACTTGGTTACAAGGAATTTATTGGATAGTTCAGTTTTCCCAGGAAGCTCTATGAGGGAGTAGGGAAGTGAGAAAGGAAAGGAGCAAAACCAATAAAGAGTATGTTAATAACCAGGTGATTGCTAATGGCAACTGGAGCACAGTTTAGTTGGGGAACTTCTGAGAAGGCACGTGGAAGCTGCTTTAGAATTGCTCCGCCAAAGGACGAGGACGCTGAGGTATTTTTCTACCAACCCCTGTCGCCTCCTTGTTCGAGGTCTCCCTCTTGCACAACTAGCACCTTGAGCTAGTGATCACCTTCAGGCAGTCTCAGGAGGTTATCCGTGGCTATGGGAGTAGTCTGCAGGGGAACTCTGCAAGGACCAGGAGCAGGAGGACAGCCCGAGAGCCTCTGTGGTACTGTCCTCTCTACTCCATCCCAGCTACCATTCCGTCACTTTTCAGCTGAACCACTGACCTGGTCTCCTTGAGGCTGTAAGGTTTTTAAATTGTTATTGTAACCTTTTGCACATCCTGCCAGAAAGATTCACACACAACTGACCATAGCATACACTCCTTCCCTCTGATTAGAGATCTTAGAGGCTCCCTGTAGTTTTCAGGATGAAGCCTGATTACCTTAGCATGTGCTTCTCAATACGCCAAGGCACCCAGGGCTCCATAGCAATCTCATGGGGGTTGGACAGGATACTGTAACATTTGAAAAAAATGCAGTTATTTCACATCTGTTGGGTGTCCTGGTAACTATTAGTTTCAAGGTAGCCTACGCTTTCAAAATTAGATCATTCAACTTTCCTTTTTGTGATGCCACATTATTTCCAAGCTGAGTTTATGACTATTGCTGTGATTAAAAAGCATATGCAGAATGACAATCCATGTGGAAAAGGAAACATGGGCGGCAGGGGCCAACCTGGTTCTAAGGTTTTAGGGTTTGCACAGCACCAACAGGACCACCATCCCATTACCAAATAATTGTGGTGATTTAAAAGTGAAATAAAAGTATTATTTTTCCCTATGTGTATGACTTTTAAAAATAGGTACTGAGCTGTTAGTATTTAAACCCTTACTACATTGTTTAGACTTACCTACTTAAGAGGAGAAACTTTTAGGGCATTTCTTTACCTAAGGCCCTGGCCACCCTCTTGTGTTTCATCTGCTGCCACTCTTAAATACAAATTTTTCGCTACCTGGAAGGTCCAGGAAGATCATCATGCCTTTATGACAGCACAGACTATTCCATCTGCCAAGATTACCTTCCTCACCTCTCCATCCCCTTCACCAGCCCTACACCACACAGCTTAAGGTGCACTTCTGCTAGGATGAGTCCCTGATTAGTGCGTTTTGCCCCAGATATTATTTAGATGCCTCTGCGTCTGCACAGCCTCTTGTACACAACTTTTGTGTGGCACTATTCTTTCTATACCCCCACTGGTGATTTACTTATCTATCTGCCACATTGGTCCACGATTTTCATGAGCTCCATGGGCACAGACGTTGCATTCACTTTGACTTTGCTGGCATTTTTTATTGGGATTATGTCCATTTAGTTTATGATTAATTAGCATGAGTGCCTAAGATGGGATATAGATTCTCAGAAAACAGTGAACATACCAGTCAAAGGATTGAGAAAAATGTAAGAATGTATGTGAAATAACAAACCTTTACTCTTTTGCTTCACGCTTATCATTTCAACAGGACCTTTGCATATGCCATCCTCTGTGTTTAGGGGGATCTTCCTTCTCCCTTCCCCTGAGTTATCTGCCTCCCTTATCCTTTGGATCTCAGCTCTGTCTTCTCTTCCTTGGGAAAAAGTTTTACATTTATATTTCTATGCTTATTTGAATATTTTTCTTCTTCCTCCCTAGTTCATGAGCTCCATGAGGGTAGGGACAAGGTCTGCACTGCTAATTATTGGATCCATAATTGAGTATATTGCCTAACATGTAGCAAGTATTCAGTAAATGTTTGTAGAATTAATGTGGGATGAATAAATGAATGTTTAATCTATGAATGCTTCATGTTTATATCAAGACCTGATGACTATTCTGAAGCAGAGGGATGTATTTTTTCTGAGAGAGTAGGAATGCTGTCTGCATTGTGAGAACAGAAAGGATTTAGGCAAGGGCCAGCAGGGAATGGAATTTTAATTCCAAGCTTGAAAGAAATTGGGAACCATTTTAGGTTTCTGAAAAAAGGGGTAGGGGTCAGACAATCAAAACTCGGCTGAATGCAACATAGAAAGTTCTGTTTATTTAACCACTTGCAATATTTCACTTCAAAATGGATTCCCTGCCACTGAAAAGCTGCCGTGTTTTCATTTGCTGGAACGTGGTAAAGTTAGATAAATGATAATGCCATGTCTTTGTTCATTCCTCAGTTAGAAAGCCTCAGCCTTAAATGCTCCCCAGTGCAAATTCTCACTGAATAAACATGGAGTGTATTGTTTTACAACATGCTGCTCAATGAAATTGCAGCACATTTGGCGCTGTTGAGCATTTCAGGATGAGGAGGCAGAAAACAACAACAGCAAAAAGCCCATAAAACAAATTGCATCCTCTATATTTTTTAATGAAGGACTTGGGTGTAAGGTGCCTCAACTTCAGAGAATACTCATTCATTGCAAAGGTTTGGGAAAATCATATTTATGCATAATCTTGTTCTCAATGATATTTTATTAATATTTATTTCCCTCTTGCCTTTTATCTGGTGTTATCTTCTTTTTTTTCATCTTTATTTTCCAAGTGACTAGCTGAAAAGAAAAACAGTGAATCAGTGCTAAACTGCTATTTTTTCAACTTTAAGAGACTGATTCTTAATCAAGTTACTATTTTAAATGTTTAAATTGAGAAAGTTCCAGGTAACAACCTAAAAAATGTAACTACCTACCAAACAGTTAATTAATGTTTGTGAATTGCTACTGTTTGAAGTTGATAAGCCCCATGTATGAAGTCCTCACCTCAAAGCTTGGTGAGTTATATTAAGAAGACAGTAGAAAAGAAAAATAATTAGCTAGTGTTTTTGTAAGGAGGAAACATAAATGGTATCTGTGTGGCCCTAACTAACTTTATCAACTCAAGTCTGTTGATTTCAAAATTCAGTCATTTGAGATATTTGGTATTATGTAGATCTTAGGCACCATCTGAACAAAGGGCTAAGGTAAGGCTTCTGTTTTATGTGTATCTATAAGCATTTTACAAAACAATTGCATATATATTGCTAATTAAATAAATTCATCTCAAAGTTTGTTACAAACTCAATCAAGTGTTTGAGATATAGTTTACTCCTGTGCCAGTAAGGATAGCCTAAGTCACGCTGAAGTGGCAAGTGATCTCAACATTTCTGCAGCTTACAGCCACAGAGACTGAGTTCTTACTCAGGCCAGATGTCCATAGAGGCAGCTCCAGCTCCACTACACATTACCTTCACTCTGGGACTGGCTGACAGAGCTGTCTCTCTCTGGAACTGTTGCTTGTCACAACAGTGAGAGAGAGAAGGCGGTTCTTAAAGCCACACATGGCTTACTGTCACATTTCACTAACTAGAACAAGTCATATGACCAAACCTACATTGAACAGGACAGGGAGACAAGGAGAGATAATCCTCCCTCAGGCAAAATGTACCAAATACTTGTGATTAGTCTATCACTCACTCCTTCATATTTTGGATGTGAAAAAAATCACCAGAAGGATTAAGAAACTTGGCCAAGATCACTTGCAAAGCTGGGATTGGACCCACATTCCTATGACTCACTACATCCAATGTCTCCTTGTATGCAAATTTGTGGATACACCGTGGCATCCACAGACTCACCAGAGAAGGATGCCACCTACAGAGCCAGCTGCTCACCAGGGCCTGGCTCGCATCAAGGCATCACTATGATGGGGTCAGCATATTCGCCCCTTGACTCTGTAGGTCCAAAATTTGCATCTGTTAAAGTATGCTGTATCACTCAGGATTCAGTCATGGAGGCAGAGGAATTAGGACTTAAACCACATGGGAGGAGCTGGGAAAATGAAAAAACAGAGGAGGAGTTGAAGGCTCAGAAGAATCACAAACCAGCTACTTTGATAAGCCAAGTGTGTTCAGTCATCAAAATAGGACAGGAAAGGGAAGGTTTTTGGGAGTCCAGTGGGATGCTGGGCTTTGGTGTGGCTATCACTGCTGTAGGACCACCGCTGAGCATTTAGGTAATGCCCATGGCTGCTTTTGCACTACGTCAGCAAAATTGCCTAGTTGTGATTAAGACCCAACGACCACCAAGCCTGTGATATTTACTATCTGGCCTTTTACAAAGTTTCCTGACCCCTGGTCTATAGTTCAGAAGATTGATTTGCTGATCTATAGTAAGAAACTCAGCTATGCAGCAGGTCCGGCAACTTCACTGCTCCAAGATAAGGTCTCATTTCCCTATTGTTAAATCTGTGTGCAAAGCTAACTTATGATTAAATTATGATAAGGTTAACTGTAATACAAGGAATCATTTCATACTATTTGTAAAGCAGTGAACACTAGCATAATAAGTTATGATCGTAGAGGCTACCACCTGCACCATCCATACCCCGAGGGCTGGACACTCATAACTATGGGTGAGGCCATTCCTTCCTCTGGGGCAAGAATAATTATAGATACCTATGGGAAACCGACACAGTCTCTACACTTCCTTTATATGCTGAAGGTCACAATCTTTATTCTTGCTTAGTGAAGAGAGAATCGACTGAGCTACATCCACACACTATTCACCATAATTAGAATTAGAATATTACTTCAAATTCTTCAGTCACCCAAGCAAAATCTGTAACTTAGGGTGGATTTCAAAAATTATTTTTTATCAAGGCATAACCTCATTTATTTTAGGTTCATGGATATAATTTTATTCTCCAAGGGAACCTTATCTTCAAATTTTATAGGTCTCATGCTGTCCCCCATCCTGTATCACCTACAGGTGACTTTTCCTTGATATGACTTATAGAACATTAACAGTGCTTTGTTTTCAATCATACTCCCATTTGGTTAATTCCAACTTAGGGGACACTTACTTGAAAATGTCTCTTCACCCTGCAGGAAACGAGTTTATTAGTGAAACTTTCAATGCATATTTTTATTCCATTTATGCGATTTATCTCTCCGTGCCTTGTGAGGCAAAGGAGTGGTGTTTCACCAGGTTAAGAGATAACTGATCGTGATTCAGTTTAAAAAATGTATAAACAGTACAGATCTTATTAACTCTCTCCAGTACTTTTCATTGAAAAGGAAAATCAAGGCATATCAGCCAGACTCATCAATAACTCTTGGTGGATGTTCAAATGCAGTGACCTCTTGACACTTCCACTGCCTTCCGGTTTTGTTTTATCATTTGTTGCTTAGCAGCACAGTGGGAAAGAGCAGGACTGTAGCTTGGATTTAAGCTCCTCATTTACTAGCTGTGCCATTTTATCAAATTATTTAATACTGGGAGCCCCAGTTTTCTCATCTGTAGACTAGTGATATTAATAGCTCCTATCTCAAGCAGTTTTAAGAGTTAGATAAGTTGATATTGAGCTAATTTAACATTAATGGTAAATACTTATCATAGTACTGAGTATACTTGAGGGCATATCCTTCATTCATCTAACAAACAAGGTGCTAAGGACACTATTATAATTATCACAGTAGTTCTAAGAGGTCGCTTTGATTATCTTTTTTGTTTGTCTTTTAACAAAGAAACTGAGAATCAGACCAGTTAAATGACTTCCTTGGTCACAATCCTAGAAAATTTTAGAGCTAGAGATAAAATTCATATCTGTCTGACTACAAAGCCCAAGCTTGTGGACTTACCCTCCATTTGTCAAACATGAATTCCTTGAATTGTAAACCATTTAGGGCCAAAGCACAGCATTTTTTTTTTTTTTTTTTTTTTTTTTTTTTTTTTCAATTAAGAAGCTGGCAATTGAGTGAACACAATATAGTGGTACTTCGGTTAACTGGAGCCCCTGGGGATACATCATTCTGGACAGTCTAGCATTCCAGAAAGCTTTGGGTATTTGCCAAAACTTTAAAAATATTGTTTAATTTAGATAGAACCCTCCATAAAATATATTATATATTTCTCTATCTTCTTAAACAGATTATATTGAACCTCATTTAAGATTACATTAACTCAGTCATTTATCATCATGAACTTCATTTTTTTCCTATACTCTAATGTAAGAAGATTCTGAAGGTTTATTGAAATACAGAGGGATATTATTGACCTAGTCTGTTATGCATTTTTTAAGTTCCTGTGTTTGATTTGTAAAGTTTAGGTGCTTCCTGTCCAAGCACTTGCTACTTCTCTTTGCCTATTTAAATTGTCAGTCTCCCACAAGACCACCTGAAAACTCTGTTGACCAAGCAAAACTAGGTTTATTAAACCTATGGTAGAATCGGCGATCATCACTTTGACAGTTTTGGCAGTATTGCAAAATGAGGGAATTAGGTAGACATTTACAGGGTAGGGTATGAACTGGGTGGTTTTAAGGTGAGTCTTGCAAGATAGGAAAATGTCTGGGATTGGGTAGAGTTTATGACATAAGAGCTCTGGAGGGCACAGTGAAGTGAAAGATTTAAAGCAAGTGTTGATGATCAAGTTATTGGTAGTAATAAGCAATCTCTTTCAGTTGGGTCTCAGTTATATTTAACAAGAGCACGTATTTCTCTGAGTAAGAAGCTCAGTTATTTTTGCCTTGTTCCAATATTAAAGTAGGTAGGTATGTTTGATACCAGGATTGTGTATTATAAGGACAAGAAAGTACATTGGTTTGGTCTCTCACTTGCCTCTATGTCTTGGTGCTTCTACATGCTATGGAATGGGACACTCAAAACTGGAACTGTATGGCAACAGAGATCCAGTAAAAGCTAAGTGGGAGCCCAGGAAACTCACTTACCCACGAGAGTTTTGTGCTTGGGCGTGTGACATCCCTTTTTATAATGCAGAGACTCCTTTTTTTCACTCCTGTTTTTCTTGCTTAATCCCTGGATATCTTTCTAATGTCACATAGCTAACGTTGTCAACTAGCTGAGCATCAGTTAGACATCTATTTCTACACTGGGAATCTTGAATTCATAAATCCTGGTCAAAAGCAAATTAAAGAGATTTTAAAACAATTACACAAAGTAATTCTTGTGTTTTATTTATTCAGTTTATATTGAATTTTTTGCAGCTCTTACTCTCCTCTTCTTTTGTGTTTGAAAATTTAAAAAGCAATGCTGTTAGGACACGAGATTTGTTTTGTAAACATGAAATTTAGAATGTCTGGGAATTCTGTTCACACTTTTGAAAATATATTGCCTTGTTCTAGAGTTCTTGAGCTATTATATAATTGAAGTAAATAGCCTGAGAACATAGGAATTTGGTGTGGAATAAATGGAAGATAAAGTGATCGAGCAAGTCTAAAATATACAATTAGTACCTAAAACAAAGTGAGTATTGTTTTACATCTTCAATCTAGTAGTTAGTGAATAATAAAAAAAGGTCAAAAGTCCCAATTATGTAGTAACTATCGAACTGGAAAAAGAAATGAATTTGACTCTTACTACTTAAAACTTTTAGCTGTTTATAGTAATTTAAACCAATTGAAAATAAAATAAATGTTCCAGCCAGCAAAACTCCTTTCTAAGAATTATGTGTGGTAAGAGGATACAATAAACTAATCAAACAAAGTTTCTGAAGTCTCGTTAACCATGGAATTTTTAGTGAAATGGCATGGATATGGTAGACTTAGATTTATTTGGAAATGACAGAAATTTCCTAACAATATTTGAAGCCTGTTTTGGTTACCGCTATCAAGGGCTGTTTTTCTTTTCCTTTTTTCTAGTTATATATTCAGTACTATAAATTGTTGGCAGCTGGCCCAGAAAAAGAGCCTATTTTCTGGAAAAAAAAAATTATTCTGCAACTTTATACACTAAAAAGTGTGTTTAAATTTTATTGTCAAATTGCCAGCTTTTATGCAGGTAGACTCTGTGGAAACCATAGGACAATGACAAAGTTGCTTCTTTTCTTTCTCTTAGCTAATTTTTTTACTCTAGATTCCAGTGTAGATATTAATATATACACCTTTTATCAAATATAGGGAACAAAAATAAAACCTGCCTGCACATGTAATCTTGCCTAGAATATACATACATGTAAAGTACCAGATAAGACAAGCTATGATCTAATTTATGTCATGTGAAATGAATTTTAATAAATCCTATTTAGTCACACAGATGCCAGACTGAGACAAATGGAAGCCTCTGGGGGCAAATGGAGGTGACTGGGCTCCACTGATTTATGAATGCAGAGTCATGAAATTGAATTCAGCAACCTACAAATGACACTTATTCAGAACCTATTAAGTGCTAGGCACCCATGCTGGGTACTCTGAATACAGAAATAAGAGGTTTGTATTATAAAAATGTCACAGTGTAATTGACAAATAAAACAAGTTAATTAAACAATATGGTAAGCAATAGAAGTCCACCCTGCATAACAATGTTTTGGTCAATGACGATGGTCTCATGGGATTATAACGAAGCTGAAAAATTTCTATCTTCTTAAGGTTGTAACACAACGCATGAGTCATGTGTTTGTGGTGATGCTGGTGTAAGCAAACCATTCTGTGCTGCTAGTCATACATTTATGTACAGCACGTACATATGTATAGCACATAATACTTGATGATGATAATAAGCTATGTTATTGTTTTACGAATTTACTATACTTGTTATCATGATTTTAGAGTATACTTTTTCTACTTATAGAAAAATACAAGTCAAATGTAAAACAGGCTCTGGCAAGTCCTTCTGGAGGTATTCGAGAAGAAGGCATTGTTGTCATAGGAGATGACAGCTCCCTGCATGTTATTGCCCCTGAAGACCTCCCAGTGGGACAAGATGTGGAGGAGGAAGACAGTCATATTGATGATTCTGACTCTGTGTAGGCCTAGGCTAATGTGTGAGTTTGTGTCTTGGTTTTTAACAAAAAGTTCAAAAGTTTAAAAAAAAAGTAAAAATACAAAAAAAGTTTATAGAACACATATATATATAGAAAAAATACTTTCTGTACAACATGCAATGTGTTTGTGTTTTAAGCTATAATTTCCAAGAAGTCAAAACGTTTAAAAAATTTTAAGTTTACGAATTTAAAAATTTATACATTAAGCTAAGGTTACTTTATTATTGAAGAAAAACTTCTTAAAAATAAATTTAATGTAGCCTAAGTGTACAGTGTTTATAAAGCCTACAGTAGGGTACTGTAATGTGTGAGGTCTGTCACACTCACTCACCACTCACCCACTCACTCCCTGAAGGCAGCTGCTAGTCCTGCAAGCTCCTTTCATGGCCAGTGCCCTATACAGGTGTACCCTTTAAAAACATCTTTTATACCATATTTTTACTGTATCTTTTCGATGCTCAGATATGTTTAGATACACAAATACCATTGTGTTAGAATTGTCCGCAGTATTCAGGAAAGTAACATGCTGTTCACATTTGTAACCTAGGAGCAATAGACTATACCATACAGCCTAGGTATGTAGTAGGCTACACCATCTAGGTTTGTGTAAGTCCCTCTCTGATGTTCACATGATGGTGAAATCACCTAGCAAAGCATTTCTCAGAACATATCCCCATCATTAAGCTATGCATGACGGCACGTAAAAAGGTTGATGACTGCCAAAGAGTACTTTTGAAAAAGTTAAAACTAGGACTTTCACACAAATATGAAATGAATATATGTCAAAAATTTTGTTAAACCTCTTGATAAATGAGAGAACCAGTAAAGTGATAGAACCAGTTCAAGGAATGTTTGCAGAGCTAGATATTCATAGGCAAGTTAATAAAGGAAAATTAAGATAAGATTGCTAAGTTAGAGATAAAGGCAGCTAATTTCCTACAGGACAAGAAAGCCTAACTTTGGAATTATCATTTCTTCTGGATATAAATAATTATTTTAGTCTCTGTGGAATAAAAGTCTACAAATGTAGACATGTAACCTCACTAAATTTGGACTCTTTTGTCAATAGTAATTGGTAACTTGGACAAAGCTCACCTCCGTAGAAATTCAAGCATACTTCTTTCTCCCCATACGACATTGTGCTGCTCATCTTTTGCCTTATTTTCAAGTTTTGGGTAATTTTTTAACAACAACAACAACAACAACAACAAAATTCAGGAGCAATAGCATATGAGACAGAGGAAAAACAGTGGGATTCCAAGCCTCCTCACTGGGCTTTGTTAAGGGGAAAGTTAAGGAGAGAAGACACCTGAGATAGGCCTTCTACAAATGAAGAGAAATCTTCCAGTAGGACAAAGTGTCGGGGAAGCTGGCCGGGACAGGCATAGGTAGAAGGAAGGCAAAAACGGGTAAATCCCACGAACCATTTCACAGGCAATGTTGTATTTACTTTTGTAACAGATACAGCACTGTGACTGGGGCCAGTTTATGAGAGACATCACTTTATACTTTGCTGCATTTGTTGTGGTGATGGTTTTTTTAAGTTAGAAAGTCAAATCATCTGCATACTGAAGAGCAGTTATGGATCAGTTGTTTTTAAAGCCATAAATGTATATGTTAGAGAGTTTAAACTCTTTCAGAGGAAAATGCACAGGCAATGAATGCAGAAGGCGGTGAAGACAGAGATGATTTTGATGCACCCAGGTATTAAAACTGAGCAGAGCCTCTAATTATTCAACATCTTTCATCACACCATAGGCTTTTTTTCCCTCTTCTTTTCTATTTCACCTCCATTTCTTTTCTCTCTTGCCCCAGATATGAAATGAAATCTGGGAGCAATCACAATTTCTGTCTCACTGGCTGAGCAGGATGCTTCTGAAAGAAGCAGCATCTATATATAGTTTTTCTTCTTAGGCTGCAGGTGTGGGATGGAATAGAATGAAATGGAACAGAATGGAGCAAAAAGGAATGGAATGTTCTCTCTCTTAAAATTTCTTTTTAATTTAAATTATGGATGCAAAATAGTTGTACATATGTATGTGGTACATGTTGTATTTAGATAGAGGCATACAATGTATAATGATGAAATAAGGGTAATTGGGGTATCCAATTACCTTCAGCAATAATTTTGTGTGTGTGTGTTAGGAACATTCCAATGACACTCTTTTAGTATACAAATAATGATTGTTAACCATAGTTGCCCTATTGTGATACTGAATACTAGATCTTATTTATTCTAACTGTACTTTTGTGCCCATTAACTGTTCCCTCTTTATCCCCCCCTCCACTTCTTTCACAGCTTCTGTTAACCATCATTTTACTTTCTATGTCCATGCGTTCTTTTTTTTTTTTTTTTTTTTTTTATCTCCCACATATAAGTGAGACCATGCAATGTTTTTCCTTCTGTGCCTAGCTTATTTCACTTAATAGAATGTCCTCCAGTTTTGTCCACATTCTTGCAAAAGATAGTAATTATTTTTAATAGCTTAATAGTATTCTATTGTGTGTATGTACCACTTTTCTTTATTCAACCATTAAAAGATGCCTAGGTTAATTGCATATCATGGCTGCAGTAACTATGGGAGTGCAAATATCTCTCTGATACACTGGTATCTTTCCTTTGATTATATACCCAGTAGTGAGATTGCTGGGTCATATGGTAGTTCTATTTTTAGTTTTTTAAGGAACCTCCATAGTGGCTGTACCAGCTTACATTCCCCTGCAACAGTGTATGAAGGCTCCTCCTCTCTCCACATCCTTGCTAGCATTCGTTATTGCCTGTCTTTTGAATTAAACTATTTTTGCTGTTAATAATGTATTGTTTACTTAGCTCCATTTTTCTCTTTGATATTAATTTCCATTTTACAAAAGAAGTCACATTCAGAAATGTTTATTAATTTAAAATCTCTTTTACTAACTGGGCTCTGCCAGTAGGTAATAAACTATGGGCCATGGGGTTATTCAATCTTTGCAGTATTTTTTCAAGAAGGTGGCAAAATATGGACCATTCAACAAATCACTGGCCTTGCTATATGAGCTGCCATGATTAGAAATTCCCAAGCCCAGCTTAAGGCAGCATCTAACCAGAGAAGCTCTTAATATAAAATAAATGAGGTGCTGCTCTAGTAATCCATTTATACAGAGCATTTATTTTAACCATTTTTTTTTTATTTGACTGTTGGCAATCGATCATTGGATTTATACAGTTTAGCATGGATCTTGGAGAAGGCCAGTTTGGTGCCCACATCAAACATGCCCAATATTCTGTTGTCCATGTGACTCCCTAGGATTAATTAGAAAACATTTCAAAAGGGCCACTCTAGGATTTAATGCTATCAATAATAATTGTTTAACCCAAAATATGATGAACCCTTGCTTTATTTATTTCTAATTGGGCAGTTTTGCATTTTGCCAAGTAGGATTAATAAGCAGGTTAAGTCTAATTGGCTTACTTTGACTGAGGGGCTGAATCATTTCAATATAGAAACCTGTACTTTTTATAATTTGAAAAAAAAAAAAAAAACAACCCAAATCAATCCTGAACCATTTTTATTATACTTTCTTAATTTTTCTTTTTAAGTCATTTAAACAACTTGGGTCCTTTTCCATGAACAGCAAGACTTACGCTTTTTGAAGAAAAGTCTGTCTTCAGATAGAAAAGGCTTCTGTTTGTATAGAACAATTAGCTAAAATTAGCATGTAAATTTGAACAATATTATATTGTGAAGCTGATTGGGCCTGTGAGGTTGGGATGCAAGTAACTTCTCTTGTTTATTGTATGAAAATATAGCCACTTAGCTTTAATTGGACATTGAAACCCAGAACAATTATCAACAATTGCTTAAAATTAATGCACAGTGGGAACTGCCCATCATGACTTTTTATTTTTTCCTTAACATTTCATTTTTAATTTTTGTGGGCACATGGTAGGTGTATATTTTTAGAAAGTACACGAGATATTTTTGAAACAGGCATACAATGTATAATAATCACATCAGGTTAAATGGGGTATTTATCACCTCAAGCATTTATTCTTTCTGTGTTACAAACAATCCAATTACACTCTTAGTTATTTTAAAATATATAATAAATAATTGTTAACTGTAGTCACTCTGTTATTCTATCAAATACTAGATCTTATTTATTCTATGCAACTATACTTTTGTACCCATTAACCATCCACCCTTACCCCTTACCCCTACCCCTCCTAGCCTCTGGTAACCATCATTCTACTCTATCTGCCTGAGTTCAATTGTTTTAATTTTTAGCTCCCACAAATAAGTGAGAACATGTAAAGTTTGTCTTTCTGTGCCTGGCTTATTTCACTTAACACAATGACCTTCAGTTCCATCCATGCTGTTGTAAATGACAGGCTGTCATTCTTTTTCATGGCTAAATAGTACTCTATTGTGTATATGTACCATGTTTTACTTATTCATTCACCTGTTGATGGACACTTAGGTTGCTTCCACATCTTGGCTATTGTGAATAGTGCTGCAATAAATATGCGAGTGCAGATGTCCTTTTGATGTACTGATTTCCTTTTCTTGAGAATATACCTAGCAATGGGATTGCTGGATTGTATAGTAGTTCTATTTTTAGTTTTCTGAGAAATCTCCAAACTGTTCACCATAGTGGTTGTACTAATTTGCATTCCCAGCAACAGTGTACAAGGACTCCCTTTTCTCCACATTCTTGCCAGCATTTTGTTATTGCCTGACTTTTAGACAAAAGTAGTTTTAAGTGGGGTGAGATAATATCTCATTAAAGTTTTGATTTGCATTTCTCTGATGATCAGTGATGTTGAACACTTTTTCATTTACCTGTTTGCCATTTGTATGTCTTCTTTTGAGAAATGTCTCAAAACCTTTTGGCCAGATTATTAGGTTTTTTTCCCTATAGTGTTGTCTGAGTTCCTTATATATTCTGGTTATCAATCTGTTGTCAGATGGATAGTTTGCAGATATTCTCTCTGATTCTATGGGTTGCTTCTTCACTTTGTTGCTTGTTTCCTTTGCTGTACAGAAGCTTTTTAATTTGATATGATTCTATTTTTGCATTTTTGCTTTGGTTTTCTGTGCTTGTGGGGTATTACTGAAGGAATCTTTGCCTAGACCAATGTCCTGGAGAGTATCCCCATTGTTTTCTTTTAGTAGTTTCATAGTTTGAGGTCTCAGATTTAAGTATTTAACACATTTTTTATTTGATTTTTGTTTATGATGAGACAGAAGGGTCTGGTTTAATTTTTCTGTATATAGATATTCAGTTTTCCTAGGATTCTTTTTCCCTTTCTACAATGTATGTTCTCGGCACCTTTGTAAAAAATGAGTTCACTATAGATGTATAGATTTGTTTTTGGTTCTGTATTTTGTTTTGTTGGTCTATGTGCCTGTTTTTATGACAGTACCACACTGTTTTGGTTACTATAGCTCTGTAGCATAATTTGAAGTCAGGCAACATGATTCCCCTAGTTTTGTTCTTTTTGGTCAGAATAATTTTGGTGATTCTGGGTCTTTTTTGGTTCTATGTAAGTTTTAAGATTTTTTTTTCTATTTCTGTGAAAAATGTCATTGGTATTTTTATAGGGATTGCATTGAATCTGTATCTTGCTTTGGGTAATATGGATATTTTAACAATATTGATTCTTCCAATCCATGAATGTGGAATATCTTTCCCTTTTTTGTGTGTATCCTCTTCAATTTTCTACATCAATGCTTTATACTGCTCATTGTAGAGATCTTTCACTTCTTTGGCTAAGTTAGTTCCTAGATATTTTATTTTACTCGTGGCTATTAAAAATGCTATTACTTTCTTGATTTCTTTTTTGGATTGTTTGCTGTTGGTATCTAGAAATGCTACTGATTTTGTGTGTTGATTTTGTATCCTGAAATTTTACTGAATTTGTTTATCAGTTCTAATAGATTTTTGATGGAATCTTTAGTTTTTTTCCAAATATAAGATAATATTATCTGCAAACAGGATAATCTGACTTCCTTTCCAATTTGAATGCCCCATCAGGACTTTTTAAATGACAGAGACTTGTAAGCAATTGATGTCGCATCCAAATAATGACAATCTTTGTGCTCATACTTTGCACAATAAAATCAAGTATAGGCCAAAATCTGGCCAATAAGTTTTCTATCGGTGTCTTTCCATTTCTTCTAATTGTGCCTTTTTGCTTTGTGAAAATTAATGGAAGATGCCTCTTTGAATAAAGGGAAGTTCAAAATAAAATTTACTATTTTGAGAAGATCCAGAATGTGAGCTGTTTTCAAGCAGATATTTGACAGTTCTTAATCTGGTGGGATTCTAAAAGGTCAGTAAGTTGGGTTCCTACCAGTTATTGCTGCGGCAAAGGGAACCTTCCTTCCATTCTTTGATTCGAGAATTTGAGTCTCTAGAATAAACTTGGGAGTAGACAGGTTAATAGGAGAAAAAAGCATACACATTGATTATGTACATACACATGCGGTCCCACAGAGTCTGAGACTCAAAGAAGGGCAAGATGATTGAAGCATAAAATTTTGGGCTACAGGAATAGGGGTTTAAAGACCCTTGGAGGGTGGTGGCAACAAGCTATGAAAGGGTGAATGGAGGAACCACACTGCAAACAAAGGATATCTTATTCTGCAGGCAGTCTCGCAGGTTGCAACCCTCAGAAGAATATGTGAAAAGTCTCTCTGAGCACAGTATCCTGGGCATGGAGACCACTTAGTCTCCTCTCCTGACACACAGAGTTAGAGGATGAGGGGATTAACAACAATCTCATTCCTCCTGGAGGAATTTTCCTTAGTTAAACAAGGGAACTTCAGAGAAAACCCCCTACCACCCCAGACTTCATGAGAGAAAGAGGATAGTGAGATGGAGAGACTGGGCCTAGGGAATGGTGAGAAGTGAAGTGGGGGAAGTCAGAGAGACCTTAGATCTGAGGCTGCTTCTTTGATTAAAAGCACCATACTTCTGGGTATTGTTTTCTGAGCCCAAACATTATTAAATCATATTATATTTGAATATTGCAAATGAAAATCATTACAAGAATTAATCAGATTGTGATGTTCTTTTAACAGTATGGCAACACCTGGAGAAAACTGTGAAACAGGTGTACTTGATTTAGTCTTTGGCTTTAGAATTGCAAGGAAGAGGTGCTAAGAAGTGGCTATTTGATCACCCTGCAAGCTCTCCTCTCGGTGTTTTCCTGTTCCCAGGTTTTCTCATTGTGCTTTGGTCTTCCAGTCCTAAAGAGGAAACACATTCACACTCAGTCAGGAGTAACTTACTTCCATTCACTCTTCCAGGTCTATTTGAGCATCAAAATGGGACTGTAGAAAGGAAATGCATTACCTGAAGGAATGAATGCCAAGATCCAGCCAGCAAATGTGGAAATTTGAGGGGAGGGGGTTCTGCGCCCCTCAAATTCAGCCACATGTTTACCCATGCTACTCTACCTAACCAATGAGCTGCCGTTTCTTGGCAATCCAGTCTTCTTTCAATATGTTAAGAGCAGGGTGTTATCATGTGACTCATTTTTTTTTATGTAACTTTAGCTGCATGCAGAAATAAAATTGCTTCTTAATAGCAGATCTAAAGAGGGACAAATCTCAAGAAGGTTCCAGTTAAATTGATATTTTCTGTAAATATGCCAAAAGTATTTGCACTTCTTTTTCTTTCTTCTTTTTTCTAACTTTCACATTTTCCCTGAACCTTCTCTTACTGAAAAGAAAATAAACGGCTATAACCATTCACACAGATATTGCTCTGTTTTGAATTAGGTTGCTATGTTAACCAAAAGAAAAAAAAAATTACCAGCTATCATTGTTCCAAAGGTTGATTTCTGATTTCTCTAACTTCTGTTGTGTCTGCATTTCTCTCCTCATTTTTCAAAGAATGACCCTCAATAGCTTAATAAATCAGCTAACAAAATGTTTTAGCATCTGCTAACATTCCCTCAGTGTGTTACATGCATGTTCAAAGGCTTTGTTAGAGAACACAATGAAGGGAAACCACAGGCAATTCTGACGGGCATATGATCAGGTTTCAAAATACTTCAAAACCCCAATCTTTACATTAAGACTTTGCTTGTAAATATTTACATTGATTGCCCAGATGGTGGCAGAATTGGAGAACGTGGATCATTTTTCTTTACAAATGTCTCTGAATAAACTTAAAAATTCATAAGCCAGAATTGCAAACTTTAATAAACACAATACTACATGTTCATGTGAAGTTTTGCAGCTATAATCATTATTTTTTTAAATCACAGCAATGGGAAGTGAAAAGATACAAGTTTTCTTCAGTTTTTGAGGACAGTACCTTCCTGCAGTGTCCCTCACTAAGATAAGCCTGGGTCTTGGTTGCTTCCAAAACAGTTCAATTCAAGACAATGAACTTTTGTTGACTGCCAACCATGTCACCTTCATCGTGCTAATGATACAAAATCATTCTGCAGTGTAGTCAGGCAAAAGATTACACAGCTAAAGGAGAAAGGATGTGACTCCTGCTAAGTAGGTATAATTAGACTCCTCAGAGCCTCTTCTCTCACCTGGTCAGCTGCAGTTATCGCCTTAATGTTCTTCTTGCTTCCACTTTTCTTTCTCTCTAAACCATTCTCTGAACCATAAATGTTCCATATCTCAATTCCATGCCACTCTCTTGCTTAACACACTTCAGTGAATCCCCATCACCCCCAGGACAAAGTCCAAATCCTAAAGATGGCTTTCAAGACCTCCCATGAATTGTATGTCTCTTGGTTACCTCCCCCTGTCTCCACCACTTTTGTCCCCATCCTCTACTTTTGGGTTGAGCCACACAGAACTACTCACGGTTACCTAAATAGGGCACTCTGCTTCCGTTTCCATGCAAGACATTCATCCAGATGCCCTTTGCCTGAGCCTGTATTCTAGAGGGCAGGGGCGCGGGGGACATGAGAAGGCGTTTAAGAGAAATTGTTCCTGTGGCTTAGCGGCCATAGTGTGAACAATCTGGATTTTATTAGTAGGAGTGGAGAGAAACAACTAGGGGCTAAAGCCACATGCACGAGGGGATGGGCAGGAAGGAACAGCTGTAAGGACAAGAGCATGCAAGACCTGCAGTGAAAACCTCTACGTCCTTCACGATCCCCTGAAAATCTACCTGCAAAGCAATCATTCCATCCTCCTTTCGTCTGCATCCCCACTCCAACTTGCCAACCCCTAATAACTTTCCTTCCGAGGTCACCTCTCTCCAGGAGACTTTCCTGTCTCACCAGCGCTTATCTCTCCACCCTAGGGGGAGGGTCCCCCAGAGGTCTCTGCTCAAATCTGGAAGGGTGTTTCTCACAGGCCATTATAATTTGCTGTCTGCTTCTCTGCCTACTGCACCAGATTGCTCAATTTCTGGAGGGTAGAGACAGTACCTTGTCTACCTTTGTGTCCCCAGAGCCTGGCATGCAAGCTGGCACAAAATAAGAGCTCAAAACCTTTGTCCAACGTATGGAATGAACATGGGATGGCGTCAGATATTCACTAAGCATGCCCCAGCCTCTGACTCAACCCCCAGGTAGGGACCACTATCCTGTCACTCTCCTCATCTCAACAGATTTCTAGGCTTTTCTTACTCAGATTTGAAAACTAGGCAGAAAAAAAAAAAAAAAAAGACTGGTATCACAGACAGCCAAGTAAAAATGGCTCCCCAGAGAACTTCCGACTGGCCTGCGCACTGGGAGGATGGGACCGGGCCTTGGGAAGTTCCTGTCAATTACAGAGGTGGGGAGGAGCCTGGCCTCTCCGGTTTCTGGGTGGACCTGGGATTCAATCAGTGAGATGGGGGCCTGTGAACAGGAATCCTTCTCGCTTTGCTGAGAGGTTTTTCTCTTTTCTTTTCTTTTCTTTTTCTTTTTGGCCCAATAAATTCTGTTTTTCTCACGCTTCTGTGTGTCCACGAGCCTAATCTTTCCTGGTCATGTGACAAGAACCCAGTTTTTAGCTGAACTGAGAAGAAAGTCCTAACAACATCAGTAGGTGGCAGATGAGTGTGAAAAGTTAGTGAGGGAAGTCAGAATAACATATATTCAAGAGAGGAGAGAGGAAGAGAAAGAGAGGAAGAAGCTGAGATTTGACAAGAGAGAAAGGAGAGTTTTAATTTCTTTTAATTGGATTTGTTTGATTCGAGAACAGGTGTTCAAGATCAGTGCAGGATTTCAGAAATTGAAGCAGAGAAAAGAAGAAATGGAACACAAGTTGACTGTTGAGACTTAGAATCTTGTTGATATCCGAGAAGCATCATTTATGAATTAGAATTCTTTCAGATTAAAGTTTTATTTAAAAATAGATTGAGGGTCAGCGCAGTGTCTCATGCCTGTAATCCCAGCACTTTGGGAAGCCGAGGTGGGTGGATCACGAGGTCAGGAGTTCAAGACCAGCCTGGCTAAGATGGTGAAAACTCAGAAAACCCCATCTCTACTAAAAATCCAAAAAAAAAAAAAAAAAAATTAGCCAGGTGTGGTGGTGGGCGCCTGTAATCCTAGCTACTCAGGAAGCTGAGGCAGAAGATTGCTTGAACCCGAAAGGCGAAGGTTGCAGTGAGCTGAGATTGCACCCCTGCACTCAGCCTGGGTGACAGAGCGAGACTCATCTCAATAAAGAAAGAAATAAATAAATAAATTGAAATTCCCTTCCCTTTTTCCTTACTGGCTTTGAACTGTGTTTATTTGTGTGAGTACAGAGATCAGACTATGAGAATCATGGACTCTGAAGAGTTATGAAAAAATAAATGAGTTAACTAATGAACAAATAAATGAATTAACTAATGAACAAATAAATGCATGATTGACCTTACTTCCTTCAGAGTCATGGCTGAAATCTCCACCCATGAACTCCCCAGGGGAAAAAAACAGTTTTCTCCCCAGATTTTGGGGAACATGAAGCAGTCAACCATAAAAGAGTTGATAACTTTTTTCTTTCTGCAATTTGTCTTCTCTAAAGAGGAATGCCATCTGAATTAGCTCCCTTAACACTTCAGAGCCACAGCCTCTTCTGAATAGCTGGCACAATTTTCAGCAATATTCATTTCAAATCCTGTTGACTGAACATGTGGTTCAGATGAGAGCTTATTATATATTGTTAAATGATTTCATTGGATTATAAATCACTGCCTTCACAATTCTCTGTGGGACACACACAGAATTCTGGTTAAAAGATGTTCAATATTGTAACCCTCCAGAGAGAGGCTTCCCATGACTCTTCCTCATGCAGACGATGTGGTTAAGCATGCATGGCCAGGCTGGTCTGCCCAACGGGACTCAGACGAGCTTTCTCTTCCTGAACTTGAATACGGCTTTCCCTTAGTACTTGACCTTATGTCATCCTCTCTTGGCCTTCTGTCCACCCATTCCTTAGCTGTCTCTCCACCTCGCTGACCCCTCATCTTGCCATGGCTCCCTTGTGGCTGATTATGTCTTGTCCCTAACTGAAAAATAGAAACTAAATACATTTTGAAGGAAAATGGCTAACTACTGATAAATACGGCTTTGCCATCAGGGGAATTGTTGAGTAAAATGATAGTCAACAGTGAATAATCAGTGAAAAGATTATCATCTCTTCTGCAAATTGTCCCTGGTGGAGATTTATGTGCTTAGGGGCCACCTTCCTTTCTTTTAGGATTTTCTGGAGCAGCTGTCATTATAATTACTGAGGACCTTGATGTGACCTTGTCATCTTGGGCAGGCAGATCCTAAAGGGATTTCTGAAGAAGACAATTCATACTTTCTGTGCACCTGACTTCTCAATATTTTTTGTGTTTATTTAGTGTCCCTGAAACTCTCTCTCTCTTCACATTTCTACTCTCTGCATCACTAATGAGGCTTCCATTTACCTCTTTAATTAATTAATTAATTCAATATTTATTTGGCACCTATTAGGCCCCCTGTAGGATAATAACACCTTAAACTCTGGTCTCATTTAGGAGAATTTGCATTTATTAAAAGACTCTACAATACTGAAACTTTTAAGTCCCCAAGAGGTAAATTTCCAATGATTGGCAACCCCCGAGTTGGGAGACACCAATGTGGACTATGAACTGGATCATCAGTAGAACTCCAGAGGCAGATTCCTCTTGAAGTTAATGAAGCTCCAGCTTCAGGGTCTCACACTGACACAGCCTGTCTTTTTTTTTTTTTTTTCTTTTTTGCTGTACACAAATGTTTTCAGTAGCTTTGTTTATAATTGCCTCAAGCTGGAAAAAACCCAAATGGCTTCCAACAGTCGTTGGACATCCATATGATTGAATACTACACAGCAATTTAAAAAGCCAACTTTTGATACATGCAACTACTTGTATGAATTTTGAAGGTATTATGCAGAATGAAAGAAGCCAGTCTCATATTCTATGAAGCCATTGGTACAATATTAACAAAAAACCAGAAATATAGTGATGGAGAACACATGAGAGATTGCCAGGGGTTAGGTGTTAGGGGAGGATGTGAGTGTAAAGGAAGCTTTTTGAGTTTAGGGAACTGTTCTTCATCCTGATTATAGTAGTGGTTACATGAACCTATTTGTGTGTTAAAATTCATAAAACTGTACAACAATGGACAAAAGTCAATTTTACAATACAATAACCTAAAGATAAAATAAAAAATACCTTTTGGGCAAGAATACAAATTTTTGGAATGGTATTAGAGCTTCTTAGCTGCCTCTGTCATCAGTTCTGTCTTTGGTGCCTCTCCTGCTTGATCTTTATGTACTAGAAAATCAGAATATTTATAGTACCCCAAACACACTATGCAGTCTTGCCTCCATGTTGAGCCTTGTGCCTTCATGATATGGAAAACTCCTTTTCATTCTTCAAAACCTTACTCAGAGCATGCCTCCTCTGTGCAGTTATTTTTTCCGATTTCTTCTCACCACCAGATTTAAGTACATCCTTTTCTGTTCTACTTCTGTGTCCTGTAAATTCTTTCACTACTGTGTCTTTTTTGTAATTGTTTCTTCTTTTCAGTAAATTGGATCTCCAAAACTGTGTAAGCTTCAGGCCCCACAAAATCTAGACCCCAAATGACCAATCTCTGCCTTAATTTGTTCTGGCTGCTGTAACAGAATACTATAAACTGGATGGCTTATATACAACCCAAATTTCTCACAGTTCTGGAGGTTGGGAATTCCAAGATCAAAGCACTAGCAGATTTGGTTTCTGGTGAGAGTACAGTCCCTTGTTCATAGAAGGCATCCTCTTGCCATGTCCTCAAATGGTAGAAGGGGTAAGGCAGCTGTCTGGGGCCTCTTTAGAATGGCACTAACCCCATTCATAGAGGCTCCACTCTCATGACCTAATTACCTTCCAGAGGCCCTACCTCCTAATACCATCAAGTTGGTAATTAAGTTTCAACCAATGAATTTTGTGGAGACACAAACATTCAGACCATAGCAGACAACCTTTTTCTAAAAACAGAAGGTTTGTGAGTTCAAAAGTCATGTCTATCTTATTTGCCAGTTTCCAAAACAGCACAGGCATATGATAGGAGCACAAGAAGCATTTGTTAGATGTTGAATAAACAATAATACATACAATGTGCATAGCTCTTTTCCTGACATGTACTATGGGCTCAATAAATATTTGGTAAAAGAAGGATTACTTTGATGAATGAATGAATATGAATGTGAAAGGTAGGTGAACCTTACCTTTCTGCAGAACAAGATGTTCTCTCTGCCTTACTCTTCCCTATTCATCTATGGTAGCGGACAAGCTGATTTCCCTACCCTAAGACCAATGATAGCCCAGCATGGGTGAGCCCCTCCAGGAATAGTTAAGGCACCGTGCTTTACTAGAACATGATTAATAAACAGGCTCTTGTTAAGAGGGAAACAGTTATGTGGAAATACTTCATTTCCATCTGTAAAGTTCTAGATTTCAAAGTGGAGAGCTGGGATCTGTTCCCACTTCACCCACTCCTAACATTTATAATAAAGCATTGCCTAACACAGAATTATATTTTTAGAAAAAAAATGAAACACATGCTTGAGAACTCAACCCTATTAACACAATATTTTTTCAGTAATGGTAACCATTAAACAGTTACGTATTTAACCTTTGTATTCTTTAAGTCTGCTAAAATGTCTAATTAGTTAATCAGGAAAATAATTAATTGCTAAAAAAGGGAAATTTGAAAATTGTGTACAGATGCATAAAACTGTGGGTTCAAAATGAACTTCTATTTTGAGGCTTTAGTGCCATCCCAATGTATTCGCATTTTATGATTCTTTGTATTCATTAAAATATTTTTCACAAAAATATTGGAAAGTTTCCCAAAGTACTCCTCATGTTCCTCCTGGTGTATATCAAACAGAATATTGGACTCATCTACTCAAATCATATGATGAATTGATGGGTGCTGACGAGTTGATGGGTGCAGCACACCAACATGGCACATGTATACATATGTAACAAACCTGCACGTTATGCACATGTACCCTAGAACTTAAAGTATAATTAAAAAAAAAAGAATTTTATTTTGTAAGAGGCTATTTCCTTGGAAGTTATTCAAAAGATACATGTAGGGAAAATATTCTGATTTATAAGGTCAATGTTTCTCTGTCACAAATCAATTATAAGTAAACTGTTTTCGGAACTGTCTTTTTTGCTATTTATAATAGTCAACTTGTGAAGCACTTAACATACAGAAATGTGTCTGACACCAAGATTATTGTTAAGGGCCATTCTTTCCTTTTTCTTCAGCACTGTACGCATGCATCATTTACATTTATTATGTGGATAATAGGAATTCATAGTCCTGAAGGCATAGAATGAAGAAATAACTTCTGAATACAGTATGCAAGCTGAAAAGTAGGGAGTGATCATTTCAAGGTTATAGTGAGGGCAATTCATTTTTTCCAATTTGGGGAGTAAAACAATTGTATAATACATTTCCAAATAAAGTCTATTTTATATGGAATAGTCTACAGTTGCCAATCAACCTTCCCATCCAATGCCCCTTTCTGTTGGCTCCCACTATCCTAATCCTAATTAGTCTTGACTTATCCTGGTGCTTTTGGCGGGAAGTTTTTACATTTGCTCATGCTGTTCCCTTGACCATGACATCTCTTAAAGGCAATTCACTGTATTGTCTGAGATTCTAAAAATTAAACTTCCCTACTGGGATGGTTAATACTGAGTGTCAACTTGTTTGGATTGAAGAATACAAGGTATTGATCCTGGTGTGTCTATGAGGGTGTTGCCAAAAGAGATTAACATTTGAGTCAGTGGGCTGGAGAAGGCAGATCCACCTTTAATCTGATGGGCACAATCTAATCAGCTGCCAGCGAATATAAGATGGCAGAAAGAGGTAAAAAGGAGAGACTGGCCAAGACTATGAGTCTACATCTTTCTACTGTGCTGGATGCTTCCTGCCCTCAAACATTGGACTCCACGTTTTTCAGTTTGGAAACCTGGACTGGCTCTCCTTGCTCCTCAGCTTGTAGACAGCCTATTGTGGGACCTTGTGATCATGTTTAATACTTACTAAACTCCCCTTCATATATATATACCTACCCAAGTGAATGCTTTCTCTACAATGAATTGCAAAGAAAATGAAAGCTAACAAAGAAGATGAGTTTGGCTTTTTAAGAAAACAGCTGACCAGACATAGAAGATCTCAGGGTGAGGAAAAGGCAGTTTTCTTCTGAAGGCCTAGAGATGGAAGGGACCGTATGGGTAGCTAAGGTGACTGAATTCTCCTCTGTACTTAGTGTGTCTGGATACAATTATGGACTCTTGCAATTTGGGTGTTTTGCTTTCAGGACATAGTGTATGGTGAATGGTGGGGGAATTCAAATCATAGACTCTGACAAAAAGTATGCTCCAATTCTGTTTCCCCACCTAATAACTACAACTGTGAACAATGCATTTCATTACCCTGAGCTTTGGTTTCTTTATCTGTGAACTGGAAATACTAATACCTACCTGGCCAGGTTGTCAGGATTGAAGATAATACATACCAAGCACTTATCACAGTGGTTGTTAGCAAATAAGCACTAAACAACAGTAGCTATTATTGTAATGATGACTACATGGTCCTTATCCTTCTATTCAGGGTGAGGTGAGCTAAGATAGTTCTAAGAGTTTAATGAAGCAGCATTGCCTCGTGACTAGTAAGAATAAGAAGACATGGGGAAAGGTGTTTATCATTTAAAGAACTAATGTGAACAGGATCAGAAAAGGGTTGTATTGTATCTTAGGAAACAAAGATAAGACTGGAACACAGCCATCAGGATCTATTTGTAATAGGATGAGAGCTCGGTTGCAAATAAAAGTTCCATTTATTTGATGAAAGAATCTGGCCTGACTGAGGCTGTGTTTTGAACTCATTACAGTTAGACTCCTGTGGCTCAATACCCGATTGTGATGGAGCGTGGTGTTCTTCATTTCAACAGACATATGGAAATGGTTCTGAGAAATGTTAGAGCCTGTTCTGCTAAAGTGATGTTAGTCTTTCTCCTGGTTCTTACTCTAGAAACAATAACATTGTTGGATACTCCTGTCTTTCACCGAACATCTATTTCATCCTCAACTAATGTCACTGGTGCTACCAATGGGACAGTAGATTAACGTCCTGTGGTAGGAAGGACTCAACTATTCTAACATTCTTCCACATTTCCCTTAAGTTGTGCTGTAAGCAGAACTGATTGAGTTTCATTGATTCAGTAGGTATTCAACGCCTACCATGTGTTAGGTGCTCTCCTTTGTGCTGAGGTAAAATAAGTAAAGCAGACACTGTCCCTGACTTCATTGAGCTCACGGACTGAGAAAGATGAGCACTAATCAAATAATCACAGAAATAAAATATTTTAATGGCACATTGTGATAACTGAAACAAAGGACAAATTCAGAATGTTCTGAGTTTTTAAGGAGCCTCTGACCTATCCTGGAAGGTTGAGGAAAGGCTTCCTGGAAGAAGTACCACTGGAGATGAGGTCTGGTGGCATAAGGGGGCCTATAGGAGTGGGATGGCAAGGCGTGAGGCATATTCTAGGCAGTGTGGGACAAGGTCCTTAGACAAGAAGCAGCCCAGGGTATTCAATAATTGAAAAAGGAGACTGGGGTGGCTGGGGTGGGGGAGGTGCTGAAGGGTGAAGAATTAGGCTAGAAGATCCTATAGGGAACTTGTAACAAGTTAACTATGCCCAGACCCACTCCTAGACATTCTGATTTAGTTGGCATGGGATGGGTCCACGGCATTGCCATATTTTATTTAAAAACCAAACTAAACCACACACACACACATACACAACAACAACAAAAGGAAACAAACAAACAAAAAAGCAACTTCCCAGGTCATTTTAACATACAGTCAAAGCTGAGAAATTCTGATTTACAACATGCAGCACCTTGTAGCCATAGTTTTCATCCTAAGAACAATGGGGAGTCCTTTAAAGATTTTAAGGAGGTGGGTAATTAGTATTAACATTATCAGATTTGCTTTTGAGAAGAGCCCTGTGGTTGAAATATGGCAATGGATATCCATGGCATCTAGCAAATCTTGCTATGCACCCAGTAAACATACAGTGGTAGACTCAAAGTAGATTGGGCATCAAATTTACTGCATGTGAAGACTCTAGATCAAAATGCAACTTGGTGGTGATAGATGCTCCTCTGTTGAATAAGTGGATCATTTCATTCAAGACTGTAAGTTCTAGGTGGAATGCAAGCACAGACTTTCAAGGAAGTTTAAAATCCCTGACTTGGTTTGGGTCCATATAGAGAGATTTACAAAGAGAGGAAGTGATATTTAGGGCACAAAGCTATATCTGGCACAGGTGACTTGTGTTAGACCTGGAGGCTCAGGCCTGTCTCTTAGCATTGAAGGTTCCTGAGCTCCCAGCAGGCCATGTGTGGCTCACAAATCTCCAGTGGGAAATATGGAAACACTTTAAACTCCCTTCACTATCATTGAAGGAAACAGAACCCGATTTTAACATGGATATTGATTTTTAAAATGCACTTCAAATGCATAGAAACTTATAGTGAGAATGCAAGGAGAAGGCAGGGCATCCTGAGAACCATGTTACATTTAGGTCGTTAATAAATACGGGATCAGAAATTGAGGAGGTGGGTACTACAAAACTTTTCTTAATAGAATATCATATATGTGATATAAAAAGTCAATTAAAAATCTCATTGATCACCTTTGCTAAGAACTAATTTCACTAGTTATTTGAAAACTTTTATAAAATATTAATTATGTTTCCAAATGACCAAGATTGAAAAACAGAGAAGATGAGTAAGTCGTATCATAAAGTTATCAGGAGGCTACACAAAAACTAACAAGTAATTGCACCAAAATACGGAGCCCTTTCTTCTCTTAACTTCTCAGTTTCACTCTTCCTGGTCTGTCACCTACTCTCTATGGTGTATTTTCAGTATAAATCAAATATAATTATCTAAAAAGCATTAAAGTATATATATTTCAAAATAGTTCACTGGAAAAAAAGATAGCAGATGAGAATAGAGGGAGAAAGATGTGGAAGAGAAGAGGTGATGGAAGACAAAACTTTGCCAGAAGAGACAGAGGAACTTTAAAGTCTAATTTATAAATTGCTAATCTGGACAAACTAATAGTCTTTCAATGCACTCCGTGATTGGTGTAATTTATCTTGGGTTTAACAGACATGCTGATATTGCTTCTTGTAACACATTTATTACCAGTAGAAAAATATAATTGGTATCAGTGTGAATGCCTTTGGCTGCAAGTAACCTTCCAACTCAGCTAGCTTAAACGTTAAGCAAAATTTGTTATCTCAAAGAGCAAGGAATCTTGAGATGGGGTGGCTTTGACAACTTCCATATTTCCTCCCTGCCATTTTCAACCAGTTAGATTTGCCCCTGGCAACCATCCCATCATGGTTGCAAGATGACTGCCACAGTTCCTATCATCTTAAGACACCATAATATCTACTGGTAGGAGAGATACAGTTTCTTCCTATATGGCTCATTATAAAAAGCAAGAAATCCTTTCCCCAAGGTCCTCAGCAGACCTCTCTGATGTCTCATTGTGAAAAACGTGATCAAATGCTGACCCGCCCAGATCCATTTACCAGCAAAATAAATAAGATCTCTCTGATTGAAGGATTGGTGCTGATGAATGAGGTTTTAACCTTGAGTAATGGAGGGAATGGGTGAACCAACAGAGTTCTTCTGGGTAACAAGAAAGATTGAATATTTCTTAAATAGGTTCCTATAACCTACACCAGTGTTTCTCAAACTTAATGTTTGGAATCACCTCTGATCTTGTGAAAATGCAGACTCTGGTTCAGAAGTTCTAGGCTGGGGCCTGAGGTTTCACATTTCTAACAAGCTCTCTGGTGATTCTGATGCTGCTGGTCCACAGACAACACTTTTGATAGAGGATTTAGTCCCTAGACAATCAGATGAGAAGCAGTCTAGTATGACATGGTGGAATATAACTTATATTAGACTATCTAGCTGGGTAATTTGGGTTATGTTACTTAAATTATCTAAGCCTCAGAAAAAGGAAGGATGAGAGGAAGAAGAAAGGAAGGTAGGGAGAGAGGGAGGAGAAAAGAGGTGTGTGTGGGGAGGTGAGTCGCAGACCCAGTGATGAGAATCTCCGAAGCAGCGAGATTTCTGTTCGCTTTTCTAATTTGTTAAGGTCCCTCTGTGGTGATGAATTAGAAAACTTGGAAGAAAATAAACAGTATAGTTTTTAATATGAGCATTCAGGAAGAAAAAAAAATAAACTATACTAATAAAATTCTGGGAATGGTGACAAATGTATATGTATAACAGAATAAAAGACCTCAGGGTCCCAGTGATAGCAAGGTATATTGAAATACTGCAGTGATGTTACAGTTATAAAACATACTCTGCCTTTGTGATGCCTAACAATGCATATATTATGTTCTGAGCTATGGAATGCTGAAGGATAAAGGCTTTTGCCCCTGAATCATACCCAGAAAGGGACTGTGGCAGACTTAGGGATAGGTCATGAGGAAGGAGTAAAGGAAGAGGAATCCTCATTATGAAAATAAGACTAAATGACACACCTAACCCAACTTCAGGGGAGGACAGGTTCTTACTTGATATGGAGAGGCAAATGACTGTTTCCTGTCTTGACAGATCAGATAGAAAAGTGAACAGGATGCAGTAGCAGAATGAGGGTATGTGGAAAGACTTGAGCAGGATGCTGAGTCTAGATCCCTCCCAGTCCTGCTTTTCACTAGCCCTGAGTCATTGGGAACTTGGCTTAACTTATCCTACTCTCAGATGTCTTCCAAGAGCTACTGAAATGGTAATAGAAGTCAATGTACACATGATAAAACAGGTAGCAACAGCAGTCCATTATGTCACCTACTACCTCCCTGACAATCCCATGATATTGGCATCATGATTATGTGTTATTAACTCTCTAGGGAGGGGTGGTGTTCTATAAACATGTATGATTTCACTTACTCTCCATACCAAGTCTATCAACTCGTTTCTGTCTTCAATAGCAGTACTGTAATAGCAGAAGAACACTTTGCATCAGTTATCTTGTTGGTCTTCTTTAGACATTAAGTTCAGTCAAATGAAGTAGTGATTTTGATTCCAAAACACGTAGTGTGAGAGTCCTTACCTCTGACCTTGTTTTGCATGTGTCACAGTGTTTTGTAAAGTTTTCCTGAATGTGAAATGGTTGCTCCGCATGCCCTGCTTTCGCCTTGCAGTCTGGCTATTCCATTTCTGTGCACTTGAAGTGCATTCAAAATAGGCAATATCTGTACTGAAATAGGGTTCTGTTCTTCAATGGTAACAAAAAAGAGATTAAGTTTTTTGCTTAAATCCCACAATAGGTAGTTAGTGGAAACTTGAAGGTACAAGTTATGAGCAACTTTAAAATATATTTTCTTCTGTGTTGTTAATGGCTTACATATGGGGCTTCTTGCAGGGTGTAGGAAACTTCTAAATAGTCCTGGGAGACACACATGAACAAAAAGGTCATGGCATTTTGAACCCTCACTGCTGCCTTCTTTACAATTACCCACATGACCTTTGGAGAGGCATCTCGGAGAACACCAGGGATTTGCAGGAAAGCTGGGCTGCTTGGCCTGGCTACTTTCTACAGAAGCCATGACTGCTAAAATGGACTCTCAGTCATACCCAGGCTGAGAAGTTAGGGCTGCAGCTTGATTTCAAAGAATGCAGATCTAAGTGCCAAGGTGCAATTCATTGTCCGCACATCAATTAATAATGCAATACTGGACTCCGAGAACACAACACAGCAGTGTTTTTCGAATGTAATAACTTGAACAAGTTGGTGAGAAATTGATACAAAAATGTAAAATACGAGTTCATATAGCAATTCACAACCATGATAATACTTCTACTGGCGTTTATTAATTTGAATTTCCTGAGAACCTTCTTATATCGGGGTAGTTTAGAATTAGTTCTATCTACAAATAGTAATTCATAATGATGGTGGTATTCATGAAGATGATGATAATGGTAAACGGTAACATCTTTTGAGCACCTACTGTGTGGCAGACCCTATGCTAAGGGCTTTGTAGGTATCATCTTATGTAATCCAGTGCAAAAAAATTGACAAATTCTAGGCTTAGGATCAACATGAGGATGATAAAATTTTCTTTTGGTAATTACATCTAAGGACGTAAGCACAGTTCACAAGCCTTGAGGTCAAGGACTTCACCTTTCATCTTTTGATGCTGCTACACAGTGCCTAGCAGAGAAAAGACTCCAGAAATATTTGTTGAAATGAAAGAAGCAGGGAGGCAAGTTTTCAAAGCCTAGAAATCTGAATTATATTTGTAAAACTAACTCAGTTTAATAAAATGTGTTAGTGTTAACTACATCATTTAAATGATTATACTTTATTTTCTAAATTTTTATAACAAGGAGTTTTAACAATGCTGCCTTAGGGAAATAACAGCACAAATGCATAAAGATGATTGGGTAAGAATATTTGCTTCAGCACTGGTTGGTACAGCAAACATAAAACAGAGCTTTAAATGTGTGAATGGAGAGGTGAAAAGAAAACAAGAATGCAAACTTTTATTTTTTATTTTATATAATTTAAAAATTAAATTTTGGGGCAATAGTCACAGACTAAATATCATATATTTATTCTGCAGACATCTCAGTTAAGCATTTGGAATTATACATGATTTTTAATTTATTTCCCTTTTTCTGTAATTTTTAAAACCACAAATCTTTTTGCAAAATGAAGAGTCCATATTTTTGCTACAGAAGCCAGGGGATCAGAGTTGCCAATGTGGAATTATGGACATTGATGTGTCTTTCTGAAGAGAAATCTAAGGCTGCTACATGTACCAGCTGGGGTCCTTTCACATTAGGATAATTTTAATGGTAGAACACTTAGCACAAGTTATTTCCTTGGTCTTCATTAGACATAAAATTCAGCCAAGTTAACTACTGATGCTTATTCCAAAACATTTTACTATAAGACTTCTTACCTTGGACCTTGTTTTCAAATATATCCCATTGAGAGTTTTCCTAAATATCTCCCATCCAAGTACTAACCAGGGCAGACCTTGCTTACCTTCCAAGATCAGATGAGATTGGGCACATTTAGGGTGGTATGGCCTTTGTATTAGTCCGTTCCCATGCTGCTATAAAGCAATACCTAAGACTAGGTAATTGATAAAGGAAAGAGGTTTAATTGACTCACAGTTTTGCATTGCTAGGGAGGCCTCAGGAAACTTACAATCATGGCAGAAGGCAAGGGAGAAGTAGGCACTTTCTTCACAGGGTGGCAGGACGAAGTGAGTGCAAGCAAGATAAATGCCAGATGCTTATAAAACCATCAGATCTTGTGAGAACTCACTCACTATCACAAGAACAGCATGTGGGAACCGCCACCATGATCCAATTACCTCCACTTGGTCCCACCCTTGACATGTAGGGATTATAGGTATTACAACTTGAGGTGAGATTTGGGTGGGGACAAAGAGCCAAAACATATCATTCTGCCCCTGGTAGAATCTCATGTCTTTTCACATTTCAAAACCAATCATATCTTCCCAACAGCCCCCGAAAATCTTAACTAATTTCAGCATTAACTCAAAAGTCCACAGTTTAAAGTCTCATCTGAGTCAAGGCAAATCCCTTCTGCCTATGAGCCTGTAAAATCAAAAGCAAGTTAGTTACTTCCTAGATACAATGTGGGTACAGGCAATGGATAAATGCTCCCATTCCAAATGGGAGAAATTGGCCAAAACAAAAGGGATACAGGCTCCATGCAAGTCTGAAATCCAATAGAGCCCTCATTAAACTTTAAAATTCCAAAATTATCTCCTTTAACTCCATGTCTCACATCCAAGTCACACTGATGCAAGAGGTGGGCTCCCAAGGCCTTGGGCAGCTACAGCCCTATGCCTTTGCAGAGTACAGCCTCCCTCCCCGCTGCTTTCATGGACTGGCATTGAATGTCTGTGGCTTCTCCAGGCCCACAGTGCAAACTGTCATTGGATCTACCATTCTGGGGTCTGGAGAATGGTGGTCCTCTTCTCACAATTCCATTAGGCAATGCTCCAGTGGGGACTCTAACCCCACATTTCCCTTCCATGCTGCCCTAATAGAGGATCTCCATCAGGGCTGCACCCCTGCAGCAGACTTCTGCCTGGACATCCAGGCATTTCCATACACCCTGTGAAATCTAGGCAGAGGTTCCCAAACCTCAATTCTTGACTTGTTGTCAAGGCCCAACACCACATGTAAGCTGCCAACCAAGGCTTGGGGCTTGCACCCTCTGAAGCAATGACCTGAGCTGTACATTGGCCCCTTTTAGCCATGGCTGGGACTCAAGGCACCAAGTCCAAAGACTGCACAAAGCAGCAAGGCCCTAGGCCTGGCCCACTAAACCATTTTTTCCTCCTAGGCCTCTGTGCTTGTGATGCGAGGGGCTGCTGTGACAACCTCTGACATGTTCTGGAGACATTTTCCCCATTGTCTTGGTGATTAACATCTGGCTCCTCATTACTTATGCAAATTTCTGCAGCCAACTTGAATTTCTTTTCAGAAAATAGGTTTCTCTTTTCTATCGCATTGTCAGGCTGCAAATTTTTCAAACTTTTATGCTCTGCTTCTCTTTAAACGTAAGTTCCAATTCCAAACCATGTCTTTATTAATGCATAAAAATGAATGCTTTTTAAAAGCACCCAAGTCGTATCTTGAATGCTTTGCTGGTTAGAAATTTCTTCTGCCAGATTCCCTAACTCATTTCTCTCAAGATCAAAATTCCAGAGATCTGTAGGGAAGGGGCAAAATGCTGCCAGTCTCTTTGCTGAAGCATAGCAAGAATCACCTTTATTCCAGGTCCCAATAAGTTACTCATTTCCATCTGAGACCACCTCAGCCTGGACTTCATTGTCCATATCACTATCAGCATTTTGGTCAAAACCCGTTCAACAAGTCTCTAGGAAGTTTCAAACTTTCCCACATCTTCCTGTCTTCTTCTGAGCCCTCCAAACTATTCCAACCTCTGCCTGTTACCCAGTTCCAAAGTTGCTTCCACATTTTTGGGTATCTTTATTAGCAATGCACCACTCCCAGTACCAATTTCTGTATCAGTACTTTCTCACACTACTACGAAGAAATACCCAAAACTGGGTAATTTATAAAGGAAAGAGGTTTAATTGACTCACAGTTCTGCATTGCTGGGAGGCCTCAGGAAACTTACAATCATAGCAGAAGGCAAAGAAGAAGCAGGCATCTTCTTCACAGGGCAGCAGGACGAAATGAGTGCAAGCAGGAGAAATGCCAGACACTTATAAAATCATCAGATCTCATGAGAACTCACTCACTATCACAAGAACAGAATAGGGGAACTGCCCATATGATCCAACTGTCTCCACCTGGTCCTGCTCTTGACACATTGGGATTATGGGGATTACATTTGATATGAGATTTGGGTGGGGACACAGAGCCAAACTATATCAAACACAGACCCTAATTAGTCTTGAACTTGAAGTAATTTTAGGGTTGCCTCTCTAGCCACTTGTGACAAAGAATGAGTTTGGTAAAAGTGAGTTAAAACTTTAAGTTAACAGATATTCTTTATGGAATAGAAAAGGCTCTAGCTGCCTCTTTTAGAAAAATACGTATAAGGCCAGGCACAGTAGCTCACACCTGTAATCCCTGCACTTTGAGAGACCAAGGTGGCTGGACCACCTGAGGTCAGGAGTTCAAGACCAGCCTGGCCAACATGGTGAAACCCCATCTCTACTAAAAATACAAAAAATTAGCTGGGCGTGGTGGCAGACGCCTATAATCCCAGCTACACGGGAGGCTGAGGCAAGGGAGTCGCTTGAACCTGGGAGGCAAAGGTTGCAGTGAGCCGAGTTTGTGCTGTTACACTCCAGCCTGGGCAACAAGAGCGAAACTCTGTCTCAAAACAAACAACAACAACAAACAAACAAAAAGAAAAAGTACATATCAAAAAAATTATAAAAATTATTTCATTGCTTTACTTGTTTGTCTGTATACAACCCAGTGAGTTCTCTTCCAACATTTTATCATGGGAAATGCCAACTATATGCACGAGTGGAAATAATAGGATAAGAAACTCCCATATACCCATTATATAGCTTCAACAATGATCATCTCCTTTCCTAAATGGCTTTATCTGTACCCTCTCCCTTATTTTCCTGGTCCCTGGATTATTCTGAAGCAATTCTCAGTATATCATTTGACCTGTAAATATCACCATATATATATTTCTAAAATACAGAATAGTTAAAAAACAATACAAATATAGCACTGAAAAATTAATATTAAATTTATTTTCCTTGATATAAGTTATTATTCATTTTTTAATTGTACCTTTTTTACGTAGTTTGTTTGAATCAAGATATCTCGTGCCTTTTTAAATCTGTAAGTTTCCCTCTGTGCTTTCTGCCTCATTCTCAGCCTCCCTCCCTGTACCATCACTATGATTGCTCTTTATTTATTGAACAAATCAGATTGTTTTCCTGCCAAATTACCTTTTCTAGATTTAGGGATTAAATATCTCGTCTCTCCATTTAGAGTCAGCTCATTGTATTCCTGTATTGTCGTTGAATATGTTCCCTTTGTTCTTGTAGTTTTCCTAAATTAATAGTTTTATAGCTAATGGACTGATCACATCAATTCAGGTGAGGTTTAAATTTTTTGTGTTGGGGAGGTGGGGAGTTTCCATAGGTAAAAATGTGTTCATCTGTGAGGAAAATACATGAAATCTGTTTTTCTCTCTTTCTGTGATATTTGCAGTCTTTGATAGTGTCATCTTTTCCCTTCTGTATTTTCAGATCTGGGATGAAATTTTGTCTTTGGCTACATTACCTGACTAGGGATTATCAGAGTTCTGGCCCCTTCATTTTGCTGAGAAAATTTTGCTGAGTTGCCTATGAAATCTATGCTGTAGGTAGCCCAGTGGTTACTCTGATGGAACAAAGCAAGGAGATAAGTGGAAAGTGAGTTAATAATTCTACCACTGGCTGTATAACCTTGCATAGGTTAAGCCCCATGACTGCCATTTTCATCATCTGTCAAATGGGAAGAACTATACCTATGGTTTTTATATACAAACATAAATGGCACAAAGACAATGCTTAATAAATTATAGTTATTTTGTTGATGTTTAAATAATAGTTACATTGATAATGATATCTTGATGAAATTATAATATAGTTTAGTCTGTCATATTTTAACACTGGTTTGCTGATGGCAGCAGGTTTGGTCCATTTCTTCTATTTTTGTGGCTAATGTTAAGAAAATAATACTACAAAACTTGGAAATAGTTAAAAGAATGACTACGTGTTCTTTCACTGTCACACTGGAGTATTAGTTAACAGGCCTGCCCAATGATAATTTCATTTTCTCTGGGTAGCTATTTTACTATTTTCCTTTGGTTTAGATATTTCATATTCTTCTAACGGTAAAGACTGGATTGCAGAAAATTAAGAGTGATACAAATAATTTTGTCTAATAGAAATGTAAGTGAAGTTTGCCTAGTAGAAAAGATAACCTCAAAAGTTATTGTTTAATTGTTCATTAGAACAAAAGCTAGTTTTGTATCTATCTTAGCTATCTACTTCCACATTTCCTCAGAGCCAGTACATACTCAGTCGCTCAGATTTCCTTTGAACTAGTTTATCATCATGCTAGTTCCATCAGAGAGTTAAATCAATCTTGGACACATGCAATTTATATTCCTATGACAGCAATGTATTTAAATTTTTGAAAACTGTACTTCAATATGAAGTTTTCAATCTCATTGTTGAATTTTGCTGGTCTGTTTGTTATTAATTATAGATTTTAAGTACACTGTTGTCATTTCTCTAAAACTCATGGGAGGGTACATATTTTACCTCATTAACACATCATGAGCTAGAACCTGTACTGGTTTTAGGTATGTAGCCAAAGAATAAATATCCTTATTAATATCAAATAACTTATGTTTCAATGTATGGCAGTGGTCATGCATTATGATGTTTTGAATTTGTCAATATATTCTGTTTAGAAAAACAAAAGTTCCTACTATGAAAGCTAGGTTTCTCTGACTCTTGATTTTTAAAGTGCTTTAAGGTGTAGTTTTCTATTTTTTGGAGGGGTTGCATTTATTTGTACATATGTGGCAATTCTAAATGATTAATCAGAAAGTATCATAAATTATTTTTTCATTCTTCCAAAGACTATCCTGTAATTTCCAGCCCAATTACTACCCCATCTCCACCCCTTTCACCTTCATAAAGGAAGGAGTCTTTCTTGCTTGGAAAAAAAATGTAAAATTCAACTATATTTTAAAATGTTGAGAGAGAAAGGGGTGGAGAAACAGATGGAGGCAAGAAATTCATCAGAGTTGAGGAAGGCAAAGAAGAGAAATTTTCTAGGGTTTTTGAGAAGAGATCATGTAAGTGTTATGGATTGAAAAGAAAAAGAAAATTTAATAAAATCAGTGAACAATGTGTTGGATCTTTAAATATCTTTGAGAAGCTTGGGTATAGAATGAAATTACCATGAAATTAGTTTATAAATATGGTTTGACACTAAACCATGCTTCTTGGATAAGGAAGTCCTTGAGAACTAACAACACGATTCTCCAGGTTTATCATATCATGTATATGGTCTGAAAATATTTATTGAATACTCTCTTCTAAAGTCTGGAGACATACACAAAGACAGAGAGCCTGCCCTCGGGGAACTTACATTCTCATTGGAGGCGGAGAGGAGAGCAGAGAATAAACAAAGGTATAAAGATAAGATATGTTTTATATGCCAGATGGAGACGAGGGTTATGAAGATATAACACAGGGTGAGTAGGCCGGAGAGAGAGAAGTGGGTTCTGTTTTATATAGTGGGGTGAAGTAAGGTTGCATTTAGTAAATAGCACATTTCTTTCTAGCCAAGAAGACAAAGTTCATCAGATCGAGATCGTCTAAGTAGACATCAGATGGAGTAAAATTTCTTAGATCTGGATTCTGATGGCCCAGACTACTGAATCTGCAGTATTTCACATCCCTCAGAAGCTAGTGCTGCTATTGTATTTTTCTTGATAAATTTTAAGAACCCAGAAATATTTTGAGGGGTAGGCAATGGGTTGGAGATACATATTAGAGAAGAGAGAACTACAGTGAACTCTCCCTAAAAGCACTTGTTATTTAGAAAAAAAAGAGAACTTACACTTCATTTCCCTAGTCAAGGTTTGTACAGTTCCATGCCATATTCCTACAACATGTTTGCTCATCAGAGAAATGAAATGTGAAGCAATTCTCTTGTATCAGCTTAGAGTTCATTTGTCAAGGGAGGGTTACTTTCCCATAAATTCAGTGTAAAGGGAAGGAAACATAATTCACTTTCAAGGTCATTAAAAGAATAAGAAAAGTTAGATCCTATAAATAAAATTTTAATATGCTAAACTAACTGGCAGCAAGAAAGAGAGCTATTTTCTCAATAAATATTGTATACATGTGCTTTGTCAATTAACTTTTGTTTGACTGTGAACAAAATGTAAATGTCATGGATAAATGATAGCTTTAATGATGTTTTTCAGCATTGTACTGCATGTTACCATGGCTTCTTAACAAAGATGTTAAATCATTAGGAGTCATATTTCATGATAATTAACTACAAATCTGGTAATATTACCACTTTTCATTTGGCATGAAATGACGAGGGAGAACCATGAGGTTTATTGGAGGTACATGGCAAAGGACAGAGAGACTTAATGTATGTGTATAAATCTTATAAAACTACCTATTGGACAGCATTTTATGATGAACATAAATTCCCATTCACTCTCTGCTAGTGATAGACAGGGAAGTCTGCAGTGGAAGCAGAAAGCTGAGATGGGAAGTCACCCTAGAGAATAAAGGGGGCTTATGGGTTTATTTCTTTGTCTTACTTGCTCAGTCTTGCAATAGCTAAACAGATCCTCATTCTTGCCTAAGTTTTGAACAATTAAAGTATGCACTGTTATTGATTCTGTCTTATTAAATATAATTTATTATAAAGATTGCAATGATGCTTTTATGATTAAGGAGCTATTGGTATTTGCCATTTTACACTACTAATCTTCCATCTGCTTTTCTTTGAACCTTTTAAAATGTTCAGCAAGGTCACTCAAGATTTCATTGTAGGGAAATAAAAGATCAAGAACACTCTGCCTTGTTAATATTTTCATTCCAGCCTGTTGTTAAAATAGAGAGATAGTGATATAGGGCGGAAAGGACACTTCTTATAGAGTTGGGTAACCTGATTTGATTTTGCTTATTTTGTTAATTAATTTTAATATTGACCACTGTATTAGTCAAGGCTTTTTCTGTTGCAAGTGACTGAAATCCAGCGCAAAGTAGCTTTAGAAAAGGAGAAGACACTATGTTGGTTCATGTAGTTGAAATTTTGAAGATTTCTGGCACAGCTCTCAAGAACAAGTCGCCCCAACAGGGCCATCTATACCAGGCTCCCTCCATGACTCTGTTTTGCGTTCCTCTTCTCAGTGCAAGTTTCATTTTCAGGCAGGCTGTCTCCATGGTGAGCAGAACGGCAGTTCCAGAGTCATTGACCTCGATGCCTGGAGATCCCAGAAGAAGACTGCAATGGCTAATTTTGAGTGTCAAATTGACTGGACTAAGGAATACCCAACTAATTGGTAAAACATTATTTCTAGGTATATCTGTGAGGGTGTTTCCAGGAGAGACTGGCATTTGAATTAGTAGATTGAGTAAGAAAGATCCACCCTCATTAAGTGTGGACACTGAGCATCTAATTGGTTGAAGGCTTGTATAGAACAGAAAGGCAGAAGAAAGGTGAATTTGCTCTCTTTTTATCTTCTGGAACCAGGATCCCATTTTCTCCTGTCCTTGCACATTAGAACTCTGGGTTCTCTAGTCTTCGGACTCTGGAACTTGCACCAGCGGTCTGCCTGATTCTCAGGCCTTTGGATTTGTACTGAGTCATGCTACTGGCTTCCCTGGTTCTCCAGCTTGCAGAAAGCTTATTGTGGGACTTTTAAGCCTCCATAATCATGTGGGACAATTCCTCTTATAAATCTATCTATCTATCTATCAATCTATCTATCTATCTATCTATCTATCTATCTATCTATCTATCTATC
>NC_045453.1:46777082-46853776 GCF_002776525.5 Piliocolobus tephrosceles | reverse complement strand
ATCTATCTATCTATCTATCTATCTATCTATCTATCTATCTATCTATCTACCTACCTACCTACCTACCTATCTCCTATCCATCCTATCGGTTCTGTTTCTCCGGAGAACCCTGACTAATACAAAGACTGTTTTTGACATTGTTGACCAATATCCACATCAAGGGTCTGGTTGGTCCAACTGTTCACCTTAGAGCTCATCCATGAAGCTAGGAAGAGAGAACATTATCCAGGCCTGAGCCTGTGCCTGCCCGCCTCACCCATGGGACGAATGCTAATCACATGGTCTGAAAAGAGTGAATATGAAGTGGAAAAGGAGTGGTTATCTGAAGAAGGAAATGTCGAGCAGTCAGGTGGCACGGATCCACTGCTTGGCATTCATTCACTCATTTTTTCTAACTAAATTTTAAAAATTATTTAAAATGTTTAGTCCTCCTTCAAGCATTGTGCTGGTAGTGACACAAGGATTTAGAAAAGGAGAGCGAGTTTCTACGAATTTAAATTTTAGGGGGAAATAGTTATGTAAGAAACATATATAATGCAATGAGATAAAGTATTCAAAGTCAATGATATGTTAAGGGAAGGATCTGATGGGTTTGCTTGTTAGAGTCAGGGAAACCTTCAAAGAACAAACTTAAACTGATGTTTGATTTCCTCTTTGAGAACCTGGTGCACATCAGGGCTAGCGTGGTTTCCACTTCAGGATGAAACCACCATGAAGAACAAGGAAGTGGCAGGAGATGGAGCTAAACAAGTCATCAGAGGCAGATCTTGAAAAGCCCTTCATGTGATCAAATGAAATTTTATTATTTTTTCTTTCTGTGAGATTGGTGATACTGATCAGAGGAATCGTATACATCAAATGTGTACACTAAAAAGAGCACTTTTATGGGCATGTAGAGGATCATTTGAAAGAGTAACCTCCACAGCCTCAGAGGACTTGCTGGCTCACTCACTCAACAAATATTCATTAAGTACCTGCTGTGTACTGGGTACTGTGTGAGGCAAAATGTAAGGCAATGACAATGGAGGTAGAAAAGGAGACAAATATGAAAGCGATTTCACAAAGAGTAACACATTTGATGTCAAACAGCTATAGTAGGGAAGACACAAGACTTTCTGTTTTCCAGTCTGAGCTATTGGGAGGAGGCAATAACATTCCCTGAGCCAGGTATTTTCTGGATCTGTTTACTCATACATAACATGACAACAATAACAAGAAGCCAGAATCACAAGACTATTATGAGGATGAAATGAAATAATACAAATTTAAAAGGATTTTGTAAGCTTTGAAACATAAAATGAGGGTAAGGTATTATTTTAAAATATATGTAACATATTTAAAAATAATCTCTTTGGTTGCTGTTGATTCCATGAGGATGTAATTTTCTCCCCATACGAAGTACCTATTGGACAGAAGGAATTAAACAAAATAGCTTTGCTATCTAGCTAAAATAAGCATTATTTATCTCAAAATGCCAGTCTTTACCAGCCTCATTTTCTATATTCTGGCTTTTTTCCCATTATGCAGAGTGTTGATTGGGAGGGGAGTAAAAGCCAGTTGAGTTTCTCGTAAAATTTCACACTGCAGACTTGGGCGACAATGGTTTTGTTTAAAGCTGATTCATTGGGATTTCATAAGAGATGCTATTGTATAGGTACAATAACTGTTTAGTGAGATTCTTTATGAGACACTCAGGATTATGGATCCATAATTTGCATTCATTGCAAACACTGTAACAACTTCTTTTGAGCCATTAAAACGAAGGTACTGAAAGGCTGTTAAGAACTCCACCAAGCAGTGAAATCACAACAGGTTCATTTATTGGAGAAAATATCAGTAAGATACAAGCCAGCATTACAAATCCAGATCTCTTCTACTCAGTTGTCACATTTAACTTTTTTCCAGCCTCTCTGGGCAAAGGAAGGAGTTGTTATTTGAGTAGTTTGGGGCCCTGAAATCATTTTGCAATACACCCATCCAGGCGGCCATCCATTTATCCACTCATTCATTTCAATTCCTAGGTGCTGGGGCAGATGCTGAAGAAAATAATATGCTATTCCTACAGAGCCTAATTGTAGAGACAGACACATAAAATATATTTGCAATACAATGAAAACATGAAATGATAGGCTAAGTGTGGGGTGCTTTGGATGCTGCTGAGAAGACAGGGCAGTAGGAGAAAGAAGCAATTGCTGAAACAAAAAGAAAAAGAAAGGCTGTTCTAGGCAGCCAAATTAATAAATGAGCATTGTGCTGCAAATTTGTGAATTCTGTTCCCTGGAAATCAGTAATTCTGGCAAATTCTATCAGCTAGCCTTTTCACTTCCATTTTCAGAATTTCTGATTTAAAGACAAATTAAGTTAAATGTTTAGTTGCTCCATAAAGAGTCTGATGTGAAAAACCCATCTAGGCCATCACTGGGGGTTCTCATTGTCTCTCATCTGTCAAGTCTTTTGGGATTTAGATGGATCAGCTGGCTGACCTTTGCTGCTGTCCTATGAGACATAAAGATAATATTCCTCATATGCCTAAATCATCTAGCAGAAAGCCAGAGACACAGTAGGCCCACAATAAACAGCAGATATTATCCATTGACAGAATGGTGGCTTGGCAGAGTATTTTAAATTGACAAAGAAAAATATGAATTGCATTCTCAATTCTTTTAAATAATTGCATTTTCTTTCATCTTCTAATGAAGGTCTCATCTGAATTTTGCCCCATACCTATAAGACATTAACAACATAGATTCATTTAAACAAATTAAAACTAAATTCAAATTTATTTTTAACAAATGGTCAGACTTTCTTTTGCAGGTGCACAGGAAATGAAATATTATTATTATTAGTTTAAAGAAAAATCATGACAGTTTCATGACCAAAAAAGGGAAAACGTTTGTGGAGGACACAGCTGCACCTGGTATATATCAATAATTAGTTCCTAATCTCATGTGTTTGTAACATATAAATCATCTTTGTTTCCAAAAATAAGAGCATAGTAGAATATTCATGAATTAAAAATGACTAGTTTTATCACTACTACTAATAACAAATGCATTGTGATCCAAATAAAGCTATCTTTGGGTTGTAAATAAGCAAACAGAATCACAGGAAGGTACAAAACATCCCTGTAATTGTTGCAATAAGTACCAGGTCTCCTAAGTAAGTCTAAATAGATTACCTCTTGCTTTTTCTTCTCTTTTTTTGTTGTTGTTTTGTTTTTTGTTTTTAGAGATAGAGGTCTTGCTCTGTTGCCCAGGCTGAACTTGAACTCCTGGGCTCAAGTGATCCTCCCATCCCAGCCTCCTGAATAGCTGGGACTACAGGTGTGAGCCACCATGCCTGGACTTTTGTCATATTTCAATTGAAATAATCTGGGCTAGTTTTACAATAGAGGTAAAAAATTCCAACTCTGATCCTTTGGAATTGTATAACTGTAAACAAGCTAATTAACCTCTCTAATCTATAAAAAAAAAGGGGTGATATTAATGGCCACTCATGCAGTTACTGTGAGAATAAATAAAGGTACAACATATGACCCAGTCTGGAGTGGGAATTTAGTAAATATTTGTTGCACCTGTCTTTTTCTTAGCTTATCACTCACCCTGTATTGCTTTTGCAATGCTTTCTGATTTGTAACAACCCGTGGGGATTATGGGAGCTACAATGCAAGATGAGATTTGGGTGGTGACACAGCCAAACCCTATCACAAAGTATACTCCTGATTTGGAATATGTAACAATTCAAATGCATAATAAAAGAAACATGGCTCAGAGTCAAAGTGCTGACTTCTAATTCATGATGAAAATGCTAACTGCCTTATGACCTTAGGCTAGTCACTTAGCCCCGGGGGCCTTTGGTTACAATTGGTTATAGTTAAAAAATGCTACATCATGATTATAAAGTATGGAAAGTAACTGAAATAATGGATGTTACTTAAAACTTTATAGTAATTTATATAATGACTGTTTTTTCTTGATTTAATGCTTCCATTCAACTATATTTTTTCAGTTCCTGCTTCTTTATTACTGTTAGTGGAAGATTTTCTTTGCCTTGTTTATTAATTTTAATATCATCAAATTCTTAGCATCAGGTTTGGAAGGGAACTTCTATATTATTTGATGGACTGAGGTCCCTGAGGTACCATTTCCTGCTTCCATATCATGGTAGTGTCATTTGAATCTCCTTAGTGACAGAACTCACTGCTTCTTGAAGCAGTGTGTTCCTGTGTTTCAGAAGTACTGTTATGAGATTCTTTCTAACTCCAATCCATTTCTCAGCTATTTCTTGCCAAAATTCCACCTTTAAGGGCTACATAGAATAAGTTGATAATCCCTGCCACATGGCAGCTCTTCAGAAATTTGAAAATGGGTAACTTATATATTCCTAGACTCTATTTATTCATCATATGCAAGGCTTTAGGTATTTCAGAAGTATCAATTTTACCCAAGATTTATAATTAGTATGGTATTATAACACACTGCCATATCTTTGAATGAATTATGTTTTAGAATATTGCGTTATTCATATATCTATATGCACCGCTTAAATATAGAGTTTTTCTATTTTTTTCTAAAGTTACAGGAACCTTATGTTCCAATCCATATATAACATCCACACTTCGGACACTTCTGCTGAATATAGGAAACAAATCTTCAATCAAAAACAACTAAACAAAAAAAGAACAAGTTGAAGTCAACTTCAACTTGTCAACGTTCAAAGTAGAAAAAGTTTTGCATGATTGTGTCTGAGGGCACATTAAATGGAAATAACTATTTCCCAATCAATAAGTGTGATCATACCTGGAGGTGAGGTCAGGGGAATAGGGAGCAGGTATCCAGGGCCCTGTCTAAAGGACACCTTGTAGGCCCCAGGGAATGAGACCAAACCTCTGATGCAAAGAAAACAACCTGGAGGCCAAGAGGGCCAAATCTGTCTATAGGTGTACTGTTTGCATGGCACAATGTTACAAAAAATACAGGAGGCTGCTTTTAAAAATCAGGAGATTTGGCCAGGCGCAGTGACTCATGCCTGTAATCCCAGCACTTTGTGAGGCCGAGGTGGGTGGATCACCTGAGGTCAGAAGTTCAAGACCAGCGTGGCCAACATGGTGAAACTCCATCTCAACTAAAAATACAAAAAAATTAGCTGGGCGTTGTGGTGGGCACCTGTAATCCCAGCTACTTCAGAAGGCTGAGGCAGGAGAATTGCTTGAACCCAGGAGGTGGAGGTTGCAGTAAGCCAAGATCAGGCCATTGCACTCCAGCCTAGACACCAAGAGGAAAACTCTGTCTAAAAAAAAAAAAAAAAAAAAAAAAAAAAAAAAACCAGTTTTTATGTAAACTGGAGATTGCAACTTCTCTTGAAGAGTTGGAAGTCCTGGCAACACTGGGCCTGCATTTCCACTAATCAAGCATTGGATGATAAAGCTGAGGGGATGGGATGTCTCCAGGTGACCTCATTCCCACCTTTTCCTAGGTGTAATATACTAAACCCACTGCCACCATCTTTATTGTTTGCCTGATTCCTGTTGGCATTCAAACCCCCCAGTTAGTAGGTACCTGGGGCTATGCCTGCCTTTATTATTTCAGCCACATCCTTCTGTCTTCTAAACCTCCCTTTTCTTTAATTATTTACTCAACCCAACGTAGCACATGTACATGTAAGCTTTCTCAAGTGTAATTCTTCAGACAACAGGATGGCTTGGTGCTCAGATCTCTTCCTCTGACAGATGTTGAGACTTCTCCCCTTCACCTTTTCACCTCTAGTCCAGTGGGTCTCCAGTATTTTGTCCTGCCAGGCTGCCTGATAAATGGTATTCTCCTGTGGGCTACATTCTCACTTTTAACAATGCTCACTTGGGCTGCCACAAGGCCAAGAGGAGCTACAGCTATGTGCCCAGATGTAACCTTTGTCTCTTCCTTCCCCCAACTGTGTGGAATTGACGTTCTTGGTCTTTAGTGACAGAAAACTAGAAGCCAGTTAAAGTCTCTTTACCTGGCCTGTAAACCCATTAAAAAACAAAAAAAGAAACAAAATAAAACAAAAACACTGTCTTTAGGCATCAGGGAAAGGCAAATTAAAACCATGGTGAGAAGTTTCCGTACACCAGATTGCTTATTATATTAATCTTTGTAACTTTGTGATATGGTTTGGCTGTGTCCCCACCCAAATCTCATCTTGAATTATAGCTCCCATAATCCCCACATGTCATGTTGTGGGAGGGACCCAGTGGGAGGTAACTGAATCATAGGGGCAAATTTTCCCATGCTGTTCTCATGATAGTGAATAAGTTTTACAAGATCTGATGGTTTCATAAAGGGCAGTTCCCCTGCACGTGCTCTCTTGACTGCTGCCGTGTAAGACATGCCTTTGCTCCTCCTTTGCCTTCTGCTATAATTGTGAGTCCTCCCCAGCCATGTGGAACCATGAGTCCATTAAACCTCTTTTTCTTTAGAAGTCTCCCAGTCTCAGGTATTTCTTCATATCAATATGAAAATAGACTAATATACTTTGCATATCTAATATAGTTCCTAATAACAAAAATCAGAAAAAGGAAAAACAAAATTCTTTCTGCCTTTCCTTTCTTCTTGAGTGCACAGTCTATTGAGATGAGAAAGAGAATGTGTTGATGTGACTTTGCAAAAGAGGAGCTGGGTTTGGTAACCAAAGGCTAGATGGAGGGAAGTTTCTGTGTAAAGTGAAATAGCAGAGATAGAATGCCATGGTCTAATTAATTCAAGGATCTATGCAATACTTATCAATGTCTGCCATCACACACATACATACACACACACACACACACACGCATGCACACACCCCAGACCTTAAGTGTGTCTTATGCAGTACTTTAGCCACCACTCACACTGCCACCCGCCCCCACAAAAATAGTTTAATCTAGATCTTACCAATCCTCCAGACATAACTGTGGAGTCCTAATAAGGGAAAAGAAGTCAGGCTGGTGGGAGCAGGGGGAAGTATAAAGAAAGAGCAGATAAGCTACAATCCTGTCTTTCTTCATGGTCCAGGACATGCAGCCCTCCTGTACAGATAGCTCATAATCTTCCTGCACCTGACTTATCACCAGACCCTCTGCTAATAGAAAAATGCAAGTTAGCTTAGTGCCATACTGGCGTTATCAGGGCTACTGCACATAGCCCTCTCCAGCATAAGCACCATCCTATAAAATCCCCAGCAAGCCTTTGTCTTCTGGCAGTCAGCTCCTCTCTTGCTGATCTGCCTGTTGCACCCTTGCAACATATTTTCATACTTTCTCTAATAAATTTGCCTTTCGTTACCCACAACTGTCTTGGTAAATTTGTTTACCACCTACACCACCAGCCCCAGCTAGCCACTACCCACAACAATAACTATTGATTAAGAAATGCAGAGAAGAGAGGAACATGTTAAATTATACCATAGAGCCAACAAAATTCCTACTGGAAAATTCTACAGATTAAATGACCCAGCTTTTTCAATATAAAAATTAGAAGAGAGGGGGGATAGAAAGAGAGAGACAGAAAAAGAATGTATTTAAAATATGACTTAAAAGACTTTGACTTGAAGCAAATATGACAAAATGATCACTCATTAATTCTGTTTGATGACTACAAGGTTATTACACAGAATTATTCTCCATACTTCTGTAGCTTACTTTTTATAATTATATGATGTTTCTGTGGTCAAAAACAAACATGAAGACCAAATTTGGTTCAAAAAATAACAGAGAGAGGGCAGTGGAGTAGAGGCATAAATGGCATTCTAATTTTGTTTATATTGGAAACACTCCATATTAAAAATTGAAAACAAACAGAAGCAGAGATGCTGATCTGCCATGCCCACTTGCACAATTCAAATAGTGGCACTGTGCAATTGTATTCCTTAGGCTCACCACCGAACTGGGTTTCCCTGCCGCCCATGCACTCTCACATACCTGACTGCTGGAGGATAATACTCTGTCCTAATAAAACTGTATCTACCCAGTCTGGAAAGGAATTTGGTTGTTTCTGATCCCTAAGAAGAATATCTCATTTGCCTTTTCCTATGGTGTTATCAGAAAATGCTTTTCAGCAAATAAATGGCAACTCCATAAGTGGATGTTAATGAAATTTTAATGAATTTGTGGTGCTGGCACCATATATTCCTGCAGAGCTCAGTTTTTTAAAAAAATGCTGCTGTAATGCTGAAAGCTTACAGAAGAAAACAGCAACATTAAGGCCAGAATGAAGGTAGCCTCGGTTGGGGAGAGTTTTCCCAGCCTAGTAAATTGTTTGGCCTTCATTTTCCTGGTCCCCTGGAGGTCTGCAAGCCCCATGGTCAGATACCTTGTGGTTTCCAGTGCTGGGCGCCTTACACAGGAGAAAGAATCCATGGTTTCTGCTTTCGTCCTCTGCTGCCTCTTGATATTGAGGGGCCCTGCATCACTTAAAATGTTTATTGCAGATTGTTCCTTTTTGCCCTTCTAAGTAGTCTGTAAACTCTATTCCAGGCAGGGGCTAGGAGAGTTATTGCCTGTTGATACACTCACCCAAATAAGTGCTGAGTGTTCTTTGCTACACACATATGGACTTTGGCTCAGGGCCCAGAATACCCGAGTCAATTTCAGAATCCAATTGTTACAGCGGGCTTGTATTTTTAGAGAAGAAAAAGGTGTGCATCCTAAGATCCAAAAGCTGTCCCCATTTACATTCCAACTTTCTTTTTAATTAAGAAGATCACAAAAATCAATAGAGAATTTACTAGCATAGAGGGCCATACTGGAATGATTTGGGGAAAGAATTTTGCTGCATTGACACAAAGAGGGCAGGGGAGGTGTTTACCAAACCATCTGTAACTGGCTGGGTGTTTCTCATTTATTTCAGATTCCATTCTCTATTCATTCTCCATCCCATCCCATCCTTAGACCCCAGCTCTTCCAGAATGTTAACTATGCCCCATAGCCATGAAATGAATTTTCCATAAGAGAACAATTTCCTACTTTTACGGTGCTGGAACAATTGTGTGCATTGTTAGAGACCCCTATATGACTTTGACTTCATCAGAAGAGAATAGTAAGTCTCCACTGACAGCTCCCGGTGACTGAAAGTATAATGAAAGTCAATGCATTATTAATGACTCTTCTTTTTAATGACTCAATCACAGTGTGAAATGCTCTTCAAACATTTTATTTTATATAATTTTTCCACTTGGGAAAGTCTGCCCACAAATTAAGGGAACACAATAGCTGAATAAAACCAAAAATATTGTGCTGGATGTTCTCCAAACAAATTGTCCTTCAAAGAGATGGCCAGAAGTTCTGATCCATGTTTTCCTGACAAGTGAGGGCCAGATAAAGGATATACCTACATCAGGTTACCTGAGAACACAGATTGAGAACTGGGCTTTGGAATCTGAGAGCCCTGATACACCTGGCTTTATTATATACTAACGATATGATCTTTGGCTCCTCTTGAAAAAACTCTCAGAGTTGGTTTCTTCCTCTGTAAAATGAGCCAAATGAAGCCTCTGGAACAAGGATTGTGTGAAGCTTATTATGAGATAATGCATGTAAAGTGTATCTCCCTGGGCCTTGAGTTGTTGACTCCTTATTCTGTTCCAAGCACCTAGAGTGGAGAAAAAGACAGGTAGAACAATTCCAGCAGCTGGCTGTCCATACTGCTCTGAGCTCTGCGACAGGTACCAGGAGAGGAAACAGTGGTGTGGGATGGGCTGGGAAGAGAAATGGAAGCAAGAGAGAGGGAGACTGGCTGGCATAAAAACAGTAAGAGTTACATTCAGCACGATTACCTTTGAGATGTAAACACCAAACAACCTCCAAGGGTAAAAGAAGATTCCAGACACTGGTCAAGTTTATGTAGCTATGTAAGAATGACTTTAAAAGACTTTGAAACTAGTGTGTGTTTGTATTTTTAGTAACTTACTTTTTAAAAATTTGCATTTTAGGTGGGGTCACACCAATGGTTGTTGGTTATATTCTGCATTCCCTTTAACACTTTGTTTTATATATTAAAAGAGTATTTATGGGACGCAGTCATGAAAATGGCTACCAGTTACCGGGTGCCTCCTATATGCCAGGTCTTATGTTTTACACTGTTCACATATGAGCTCATTTAATCTTTCTACAATCCCTCAACGTATGATTATTCTCATTTTACTGACAAGGAAGCAGAGGCCCAGAAAACTAGGCAATTTCCCCCAGTTCACAAAGCTATTAAGTGGCAAAGGTAAGAATTCGAATTTAAGTTTTTGATCCATAAATCTCTGTTCTGACTCCAAAACCCATCCAATACCCCCACCAAAATAATGGATGAGACTACTATTTTGATATTGCTAATAACTGGAAGTGATAAATTAAGAAACGGAACCATATTTTAACCAGGGTGTGCTGTCTGGTTATGTTTCTAACACTGTTGCCTCTGAAGCAAAGGCAGGTAAACAATGTGTGGGCGTGTGTGTGTAAACTAGCAAATTCCACCTAATTTATTTGCATCCTTTCTACTGCTATTTCTAACCTCCATTTTTGAAACCATTTTAAGAGTCATTGTCTAGGGATGCAGCTACTTAAAGAGCAAAACAGTCAGGGTCATTTAAAATCTCTTAAGTAGAGAACATTGAAGTTTTCTTGTTTCTGGCCACCAGTAACAAATCTTCATTAAATCTTAAACACAGCATAAACAAAGCATGAACAGATTGTGAATGCTTCCTAATTCAACAAAGAGAGATTAAGTTTTTGTAGACAGTGTTAAATGTTGGAACAGACCCCGAGGAAGTCATTTTAAGGCCCAGAGTATTTTCATGTATTTTGGCCTCTCTAAATCAGATTTTCCCAGAGGAACTAAAATTGCCAAAAAATATGCATTTTTGTTTAAAGTTGTCTGGACAAAGATTTATGCTTCTGTGGCCATCTGCATTATCCCCCATGCAAGGCAATCAATACTGTCCTAATCCAGTCACATGCCTACTAATGCTTTATGTATATTTCACATACCTATCTGCACAAGAGAAGGAAGTAATTGCAAAGATAAGGAAAAGCAAAAGTAGCAGGACCCAGTTTGAGATTCAGTCCTTTGACTGCTGAGTCCAGACATGGATGGGTATGGGAACCCACCTGGGGTCTACTTGAATGAGGGAGAAAACTTACCCAGAGAGAATCCAAATTAGAATGTGCAAGTGTCAAAGCCTCATTCTACTGAGAAGAGAGGAAGCTTTGAGTAGAAACATCTAGCTTTTCTTTGGACAGGTCTTAGATTTATTTGGAGACATCTGTTATGGCTCCTTCTTGCTTTATTTTATGGTTCAGTATTGACTTGACATAGTCCATGATACCAATATCCCTCTTAAAATATAGCCATCATCCAAACTGAACTTGATACTTAGGTACAGCCAGAATATGATGGGAATTTCTGACTTTTTTTTTTTAACTTACAAAATTTACTGTTATTAATGTAGCTTAAGACCTCGGCTTTGCTTTTGTCTCTATAGAGAGTTTTAGTTACCTAAAGCCTCCATGTATTTGTAATTCATATTTAGGCCTTGCAAAGATGCTCATTGTTCTGAAACCATGATTCCAAACTTAGCTGCATATTGGAATCATCTGGGAAGTTTCAAAATTGTTTCCTATGTCTCATTGCCAGAGAGGGATTTTGTTGGTTCAGAGTGTGGCCTGGGTTTGGGGATTTTTAAAAGACTCCAGATGATTCCAAAGTGCCGGGAAGTTTGGGAACCACTGTTCTACCCTTTCAATTCAAAGTGTGGTCCATGGCACTGGCATTACTTGGGAGTTTGCTAGAAATGCAGATGCTTGGGCTCTACCCAGACCTACTGGACTAGACTCTGAATTTTAACAGACTAGCTGAGTGATTCATGTGCACATTCAAAAACTATTAATATAATCCGGATTATAAGACTTACTTTTAAATTTTATTAAATTCCACTTTTTTCTTGAGCTTCAAGAAGCAGCTACAGCCTCATCATTGGGGCTCAGACCACATGTGAAGCAACTGGGTTGGGTGTCCTCAAGTGGGTAGGGTTAAGGCTGATGAATGACAAACCTGGTATCAGTATTAGACATTCAGGCTAATTCTGGATCAGAGTGAACACAGGAATCAGAAGAAGATTAAAGTATAGTTTTAGCTCTTTGCTTGCAAAGCTGCGTTGAAGACCAAGATGGAATGCGCTGTTCCCTGTCCTTTCATTTCTCCTGTCTCAGCTAGCTAGTTTCTTGAGAGGGGAGAGAACAGAGGCTTCTGCTATGGAGTTGTGGGGGGTCCTGCCTGCACCTTGGTGAGCTTACCCCCACGTAGCACCACTGGCAGAGAGGAGAACATGTTCTACTTAAGAACAACTTCAGAGGAAGACCAGCTAGCAAGGTGGCAGCTAGCTGTACAAGTCAGTGACCACTCGCCCGCCTTACTGGCCCACTGAGTCACTCCTTCCACTGGGAGGGTGGGCATGTAGTTTCCTGGCAGCTGTTGCTATTCCGGGGGGCACAGTGGAAATGTAGGAAGAGGATATAAGTCTTTTTATCTCATCCCTTTTTGTTGATTGGCTGGTCAGAAGGCCTCAGAGGAGGCATGAGATAGAAGAGTGAGCCAGCATGGGGCCTGGTTGATGGGTCCAGAGAATCAGAGAAAGCAGCTCAAAGAGCAGCTGGGCTCATGGTCACCAACTTGCCTTGTTCCCAAATGATGTTAGCCCCCTAGTGTCTTCTTTTACTCAGAGAGTTGAGATTTCCTTTGGTTTCTTGAATTTCAGACAGGTCACTGCAGGTATTTAAGAATTTGACTTATCAACGGATGGAAGTAAGACAGTGGCTGGCGTTTTTTTGTTGTTGTTGTTTGTTTGTTTGTTTTTTGTAGACACCAGGATCTTGAAGTGCCCAGGCTGCTCTTGAACATCTGGGCTCAAGCAATCCTCCTGCCTCAGCCTCTGAAAGAGTCGGGATTACAGGCATGACCCAATGCACCCGCCTAAAATTGTATCTCTTAAAGAAGTGATGTGTCTTTCAGAGATGCTACCTAGAGAGGGGCCAGGAGAGAAAGGGCAATAGGCAGTTATTCAGCTTGCCCCTTCCATCAGTTCTGGAACTTAGTCATTCTCTTGCGTCTCATTTTTCCTCTAGCTTTCAGATGTGCGAGGGACATCTTAAACTCAACAAGACAGAAGAACACAAAATCCCAAACAACCCACCAGTATAAAACACACAAGCATAACAAACACAAGAAAACTCAACAGTAGCTCCTCTTTCTCCAGCCAAACTGACAACCTGCTTGTTGGCAGATCTCTGAAATGTGGTCGGTGCTCACTGGCACTACTTCCTCACCACAGCCTTGCTCTTTGGCTCCCAGCATCTGGCCCCTCCCAAAGGGCTAAACTGAAACCTGTCTTCCAAAGGGCACATGTGGCGTCCTCATTGCCAAATCCGAAGCCGTTTCTTAGCTCCCACTCCATTTAATGTCTTTCTGAGGATCATTCCTTTGACATTGTTGACTATATTTCATTTCTTTCTCTTCTGGTGATCAAATGCATGAGCTTAGGAATCAGACAGATCTGAACATAAATCCTAACTACTGCTAGTAATGTGACCCTGACCAGATAAAATACACACACACACACACACACACACACACACACGACGTACACACAGATATGTATCTTTTATTTTGCTCTATAGAAACGGGATCATATTTTATACTCTTGTCTGCTTTTTGCCTTACTCACTTAACAGTTCATTGTGGAAATCCTTCCAAAAGAGTTGCTGTAGAACTCACTAATTCTTAAATATTATGAATGTATCACAAATTATTCAACCATTCCTCTATTGATAGATATTCCATTTGTTTCAGACGTTTTCTACTCTGGGTTGGTTATTTCATCTTATGGGATAAATTCCCAGTTAGGGGATGGCTGGATCAAAGGACACATATATATTTAATTTACATTTAGTGGGTATATTTAATGTTAATAGATGTTGCCAGATGGCCCTCTATAAAAACCGTACCATTTCATATTCCACCAGCAGTGTATGCGTAACTCTTCCTCAAAGCATTATAGTCCTATTTAACTTTTTAAAAACCTTGTGCATTTCCTCAACTACTATAGAAGTTGAGCATCTTTATGAATATTTATTAGCCATATTTGGATGTTGTATTCTGTGAACCTGCTATTTATATCCTTATTCAGGTTACTTATCCTCTCTAAGCTTCAGTCCTTTTACAAAGTTATTATGAAGATTAAATAAAATATTTATGCCAAGGCTTTGCCCAAAACCTGGCACAAATGACGTGCTTGATAAATAGTAGCTGCTGTTAATTCCTTTAAATTCCTTTCTCCTTATTTAGTTAATCTTCATCTTCATACCTTTAAACGTGTATCTGTAAGCATTTCCCAAAATTCTGTCAAACTAATTTTTCTTTTTGACATCTTGCATTCATTCTTTCTGAACAATCTCATCACTTCTATAATTTCAGTGGTATAGTATCTATTCTGTTAAAAGACCAATTTGAACCTCTAATCCTGACTTATATATATATATATATATATATTTTTTTTTTTTGAGACAGAGTCTCACTCTATTACCCAGGCTGGAGTGCACTGGCGGGATCTCGGCTCACTGCAACCTCCACCTCCCAGGTTCACGCCATTCTCCTGCCTCAGCCTCCCGAGTAGCTGGGACTACAGGTGCCCACCACCAAGCCCGGATAATTTTTTGTATTTTTAGTAGAGATGGGGTTTCACCGTGTTAGCCAGGATGGTCTGGATCTCCTGACCTCGTGATCCGCCCGCCTTGGCCTCCCAAAGTGCTGGGATTACAGGCGTGAGCCACGGTGCCTGGCCAACTTATCTTTTAAGAGCAGAATTGACAGTTTCATTACCTTGCTGTACCCCACAGATTTATGTTACCATTTACTCCCTACCCCAGCAGCAAACTCTGCCTCACAGGAGCACAACATTCCCATCTGTGCTCCTGTTTTCCTAAAGGCACCCTTTTCTCCAAGACCTATGGGCTTGAGATCGTAAAGTCACCATGCCGCCTTGCCCTAGACATTCATGTCACTAGCAAATCTCCATAAATCCCCTTTACAATGGCTCTTATAACCATCCTCTCTTTCTTAATTCCATTGTTTTTACTCTAGTTCACTCCATCAACAACAATCAAAATAGCTAACTAACCAGTTTTTCATTGCCAGCTTCTCACTTTTTCAATCTTTTTGGTACATTCCAGGGGAAATCTTCTAAAACCACAACAGAATCATGTCACTCACTCAGAACCATTTATCAGTTTCTTCTATTACAGAGTAACATTCTCACTGGCCTTGGAGAACACTGCCCCAATTCCTTTATGCACCCTATTTTTTCATCCTCCCTGTCTCTTTCGTTTCTACCAATATATCAGTTCTGATCACTCACAAGTGTTTTTGCTCTTCTGGCTTAACAGCCTACGATGCCATTCCTTCTCCACCTGTTGGAATTTTATTTATTTTCAGAGCCTCTCACTCTGTTGAGATCTTCCACATTTACTCAGCTAGAATGAATCAACTACTCTAGCAGTTTCCTATAGCATCCCCCAATTTAATTATTTGGTAATATTTATTATTATAGTAGGTCATTTTCACAATTCTTCTTGGCCTTTCCTCACCACAAGCTTCCTGAAGGCTAGAATTTACTTTTTGTTCCTTATTATATTTTCTTTCTGTTCTGTGTTTCCCAGTCTATTTCTTATCTGGTAACTTGTAAGTACTCCTTGGATTGGAGATTAGGGAAAATTGAATCTAGAGAAAGAAAGGAGCCAGTTGTCTTAGATTCTCAGAGGTAGCAATGGGACCATGGGACTGGTCGCAATGGTGGCCATGGGACTGGTCCATTCCATGGTTGCCTTTTATTTGCTTCCCATGCAGTAATATGTGGACACATGTTTTATAAGTTGGCCAACGTTTACCAGTCAGGATCTTTTATATAAGCATCTGGCTTCTCTTGAAAGAAGGAACATCAGCAAGAGTGGATTGGCATTCCTGGATGGTATATGGATGGATGTGAGATATGACAAGGTTTCTCTTCAAACAGCCTGATCAACCTTTTGTTCTTTAATTCCCAGTACCCTCCCCCCATCTCTTTCCTCTTCTTTCCTTCTTTCTGCCTTTACTGCAGGCCCAGGCATGCCACAGAACCAGTGGTGTTACCAGCACCAGCTCACATTCCTTTGCAGATGACCCCTTCCTGCTCTCCCCTCTCTCCCTTACGTGCCCGCCTTATCTAAAAAAAAAAAGTTTAAATGTTTAGCCAATTGGATCTAGCATAGATTGTGAGGTCTGACCCCAGCCAATGGGGAAAGGACACAGAGGCAGGATTTGCATCAGGAATAAAAACTTCCACTCTCCTTTGGTCTGTGTGCCCTCATGGCAACTGGCCATGCAGGAGGCACCCCTCTCCACAGAAGTAAATTTGCTTTGCTGAAAAATCTTTCATCTGAGTGCTCGTTTTTTTATGACTCTGAGCTTTATTTCTAACAATGGAGATGAGCAACTGTAGCCTTCCTTGGGCCGGCACAGTCTCTCATCCTTGTTGTAGCCTCCACCTACATCCCATTCTCTTGAACATTACCTGCATGGCACCTATGGGCATCTGAGTCCGTAATCACAGCACTAGCTCCATGTGTGACCCTGGGCTGGTCAATTGATCCTTGGGCCTCATGTTCTTATCTGTTCATACTTTATAATGACACAACTGTAGTTTATTGAGAGTTCCTTTTATTTGTTTTCTTTTTTTCCCCATGGATCTCATGTCTAAAATATTTTCTCCATGAAACAGTGTACCTATTGAACGTATTTACATTGTTCCACTTACACTGTCTACTTTTTCCAAAATGATTACAATTTTAAACAATAGTCCAGAATTGTCTCATAATTTTTATCATGTTTATTTTGCTAACTAAGCAACAGTTAAGAAGGTACACAAATAAATGCTTATGTCCTGTTTGTTGCTATTGTTTGCTGTGATTTTTTTTTTAGTTCACTCCCTTCTATCCCAGTCACAAGTCCAGTCAGGTTACTGTGACAGCCTGACATGGGCCTCTGTTATCAGTGACTGGGTCCACCAGGTCTGACAATTCCTGTGATACCATCAGGGGCCAGTCAGAGCTATTACAATGCTGAATTGATAAAACTGTGTGTGTGCCTGTGTGTGTGTGTGTGTGTGTGTGTGTGTGTGTGTGTGTGCACGTGTCTGTATAAAGAGACTTGAGTAGTATGTATGGTAGCCTTGTCGTGAATATGTGGATAATACTTACTATTGAAATAACCAAATAAACAACTACAGACAGTAGCATATAAGGTAAAATTTGAACGCTTTCCACTCTCAATCTCATTCCCAGTTATTGCTTAATTGCTTTGAATGTAATTGTCTAATCTTTTTCTTTCCTTTGTGTGGATTTAAAGAAATTGTGAACATACTATAAATTCTATCTTTTGATTTGTTCTTTCCCCATTACTTCACAATGTGAATTGGACATCCTTTCATTCCAGGACATTTTCATCTGCCTCATTCTTCTTAATTGCTGCCTATCATTCCAATGAAGGCGAGTATCATAAAGTATTTAGCTAGTTTCCTGCTGATAGACATTTAGTTTGTTTCCAATCCTCTTTCCAACTTAATGATCAGTTTTCTTGATGAAGAAGGTGGAGGTAAAATAGTTATTACCCGACAGTGTTTCCGGCCAAAATGTTAACTACTGAGAGGTATTTGAAAGTCGACTCCCTGTATTCTTGCAACATCCTCTGAATTATTCTGTATTCTGAATTATTTGTAACTGAATTATTCTGTAGTTTACTTTTTCGTAAATGAGAATCTGGACTTAATATCAGCTACCCTTTTTATTCATAAAAATAATAACTCATGTTCTGAGCACTTATTATGTGCCATGCCCATGCTAAATACTTTACATACATTATCCCATTTAATCTTTCCAGTAGTCCTAAAGGCAAATACTGTACTATTATGTCCATTTGACAGAAATATAGGCAACTAATTTGCCCAAAGTATCATAGGTGTTAAAAGGGGGAGAATTTGAACACACACAAACCCAAGCTAGAAGCTATGCTCTTGACTTTGATTGATGAGGGCACAGGAAACCTCTCTCAAAGTCTGTTTTCTTCCCTGAATCCTCATGTAGTGAAACTCTAAGAGCAGAGTGAGGAATAGAAGAAAGGGCTTCCATATGTGCTAGGCTAAGAGTGTAATCAGGGGCAGACTGTTCCTAAAAACAGGGTTGTAGGAGCAGCAAACTAAAAGCTCATTTCTGTTACAACTTTGGATCCCCCTATAATGCTTTCAAATTAGAAACTTTTATTAGACCATGTTGTGTTGCTATAAAGGAATACCCAAGACTGGATAATTTATTTAAAAAAGAGGTTTACTTGACTCTTGGTTCTGCAGAATGTCCAAGCATGGCAACAGCACCTGCTCAGCTTCTGGAGAGGCCACAGGAAGATTTAACTTATGGCAGAAAGCAGAGGGGAGCAGGCATGTCACATCGTGAGAGGGGGAGCAATGGGAAACAGGGTCTCTTTTAAACAACTAGGAAAGGGCACGAACTCATTCATAAGGCACCCCACCCCATGACCCAAACACCTCCCACTAGGCCCCCACTCCAACACTGGGGATCACATTTCAACATGAGATTTGGACAGCAGATATTCAAGCTATATCAAAGCTCTGCACCAAAGCTCTATGCTGATCGCTTGAGAACAAACTTATGCTTGTTGCAGAAACACAGCCTATAGTACGGGAAGCTTTGGACTCTGAAGCTATAGATTTGCTGTGGACCAGTTATGACCATGGTTTCCCCCACCAGAGGATAAGGCTTGGATCTCTTGGTCTCTGACAGACATTTTTATTTTGAAATAATTTCAGACTTACAGAAAATGTTCAAAAATAGTGCAAATAATTCCCATTTCCATTTACCTTCCACACAGAATCCTCAAATGTTAACAGTGTTCCATGTTTGTTCTGTTGTTCTTTCTCCTCTCTCCTTACACACACACGTATGTGTTTGAGTTCAGTAAATATAATTATCATATCATTATTTCTATTTCCCAACTTTTGGGGAATAAGTTATGAACATAATGCCCTTTACCCCTAAATATTTCATTGTATATTAAGAAACAGAGACACCTCTTATATAACTATAGTATAATTATTAACATTAATAATAGTAATCTTATCTAATTTATGCACCTTGTTCAAATTTGCCAGTTGTCCTACTAATGTCCTTTAAAATAAAATAATTTTCTTTTTTTTCTGGTCTAGGATCCAGTACAAGATAACATATTACCTTTTGTTGTCATTTGTTTTTAGTCTTCTAAAATATGGAAAAGTTCCTCACAAAAAGTCTGTTTGTCTTTTGTGACTTTGACATTTTTGAAGTGTATAAGCCAGTAATTTTCTAGAATATCCCTAATTTTGATCTTAGGATATACCTCATTTTGATCTGTTCAGTTTTTTCTCATGGTCGGACACAGGTTATGCATTTTTGCAAGGAATATCACAGAGCAATGTTGTGTCCTTCTTGGTGTATGACATCAGGAGGCATGAAATGGATGTTTATTTATCTCATTACAGGTAATGATAAGTTTCAAGACATGATTAGGATGGTATCTACCAAATTTCTTTCTTATAAAGCTATTATTGTATTTCTGCAATTAATGTATATCTTTGGAGAGATACTTTGGAGAGATAATGTTTGTCATCCAACTTTTTACCCAATAGTTTTACCAATCATTGATGATTCTTATGTGAAATATTATTTCTATGTTGCTTATCAAATGAGTGCTGAGACTCTTGCTTTAAAACTTTTACTTACAAAGAGCTTACTGAACAATAATAAAAAAATTTTGGCTGGGCACGGTGGCTCAAGCCTGTAATTCCAGCACTTTGGGAGGCCAAGAGGGGCAGATCACGAGGTCAGGAGATCGAGACCATCCTGGCTAACATGATGAAACCCTGTCTCTACTAAAAAAATACAAAAAAAAAAAAAAAAAAACTAGCCGGGTGAGGTGGCAGGTGCCTGTAATCCCAGCTACTCGGGAGGCTGAGGCAGGAGAATGGTGTGCACCGGGGAGGCGGAGCTTGCAGTGAGCGGAGATCACGCCACTGCACTCCAGCCTGGGTGAGAGAGCGAGACTCCGGCCAAAAAAAAAAAATTTTAGTCACCTCAGTACCATGTAGATAAATGCATCATTCAAATTCGATTAGCCATATTTAACTTTGCAAGGTATAATTATGGATACCATTTACCACTGAGATTAAGAGTAAATATATAAGAAAGATATAGCTCTTAACATACTATTTCTTTAAATAAATTTGATTAGAAATTTTACTTTGTGAAAAACTACTCAAACTTCCAATGTTAAAGATGAAGGTCATTCACATTGGAATTTACACTCTTTTAATGGCTTATGTATAGTCGAGGTCCATTTATGTGCCAAATATCAAACATTTAGATGAAATTCAGTTGCCCTATTCAAAGAAGAAGGCCAACTGAATTTCAGGATTGTTCTCAAGGGGACAAATAAAAGAAATATAGACATTCAGCACTTCTTGGCTACAAAATTAACCCCAGGGATTAACTTTCCATAGCACACATAGCCTGTGCTCTCTCCAGCCCTAGTTTCATGGTCCCTACTCAGAGCTCAGCAACTCACTGAAGCCTTCAGGAAACCACTGAATCATTTGGGTCACACTGGCTTGATTGGGCCTCCTTGTGCTTTGCTGTTTTCCCAAAGCCTGTAAAGTTTTAATCTAAATAATCGTTCTTTAACTTATGAGCAGCTTTTCACCTCCCTCTTTGGATTTTGGGTCTGTCACTTCTCTCTCCTATACAAAGGAACGTGGTAACAGGCATACTCATTAAAACTGGTCCATATCTCTACACATTTAGCTGTTATCATTCCTGCCTTACAAACAGATGGAAAACTGCAGGAGATAACTTGTGTGCATTGGAAGCCTTTCCTATTGAGAGTACAAAGTTATTTTTCATAAAACTGGTGTGTTCAACAACCAGTTGAGAAAAACTGTATAAATTAAATGCAAAAAAAAAAAAAAAAAAAAGCAATGCAGAATTTCTAGAATTTGCTTCATTGATTTTGTCAAGTTACACATCTCCAAGGAAAAGGGGGTGGCCATTATCTTTTCCTCCAGGTCCTCTCTTCATTCTCTCTTCCCTCTAGCAGGCGGAAAGGCAGAACTTAATTAGGGAGGACACTGATAGCTGATAATTACCAGACTAATGCTGGCATCACCCTAATTGGCACCTAGCACCTTATGTTGCTGAGTAAGAGAAATTTTTTCCTTTAATTTGCCCTTCTGAAGCATCTAAAGATCTGGCAATTTGCCTCGCCTTCTTCTAGTGCCAGCAAGCACTAATTACTTTATTATTTGATTTACTTCTTAATGAATTGGTGACTTGATTTAAACAATACTTATTATGTATTTGCTTGGTATCAAGAACTAAGCTATAGAGTGGAATACAATAAAAAGTAAGACAGAATATCTGCCTTGGGAAGAAACAGACATGAGACAAGTAAAATATTATAATATTCTGTATAGAATATTATGGGACCACAGAGAAAAGAACAATTTATTCTGTCTGCAAAAATAAGAGAAGGCTTCAAAGAGAAAGTGATATTTTGGCTAGGTATTGAAGAATGAGAGGAGTTCCTTAGAATAAGAAGGGAATAAAGATTTTAAGCATGTACTTAGAGGTACATAAAAGTATAGTGTATTCAGACAAAGGTTTAGAATCCAATGTGGCTTAAGCTAATGCCATTTGGAGACTACTCAAAGCAGCAAGGATAGTTAGGTAGAGTGTAGAATTGGAATCAAGACTAAGGCAGGTTTCCATTTAATGTCTATGTTTTACTAGCAGAGTATGACCAGGTTAATTTATTTAATCTTTCTAACGCTGTATTATCTCATCTGTAAAATGAAGATAATACTCATTTCTCAGGGTTGTTGTAAAGATTCAATGGGAACGTTTATAAGGTGCTTGGGAGAAAGCCTGGGAAAGAGTGACTTTTTATTATTTTATTTTATTTATTTATTTATTTTTACTATGCTTTCGTCTACTTCCCCTACCAGGTGGAAAGGTAAGAATGGCAACTGATAAGGCTGGAACTAGAATCGGGGCCCAACATTGAAAGCCTAAAATGCCTTGCTCTGGCGTATGGATTTCATGCTGTCTGATCAGCTTTCTTTCAACAAATTAGATTTGCTTGAAGCTCCAAAATTCTACTCATTTGGGTTCACTCCAACGCAAACAAATTCCATTTCCTTGAGAGCTGCCAATCATGGCTAAGTGTATATCTGATATCTAAATAACATGGTTCACTGGAAGGCATGACTATAGTGAAAAAGAGAATGGCACAACTCAGGAAAGCAAAAAGAATCTTCAACAACAATTTAAGGAAGTGTTAATCAGCATTCAGGAAGTGAGGCTTGAGAAAATGCATATTACCACACACATACATGAACTTAAAGGACAAAACTGTGTTAGACAAATTGAGTTAGATCCTCAGTGATTCCAGGATCTTGCAGAAACAGAGAGGTCTTCAGATAAGGGAAAGGTGAAATCCAGTCAAGCAGAGAAAGGGCTTGGTGAGTGACTTTCCTTTCACATTGCACTCAGATAACATTAAGGAAATTTCATCCAACAGGAAGATCAACTATGGCTAGCCCATTTTGCACTATATCCCAAGGGAACCTACATGTAGTTTATGTGATCAAAGGCATTCAGGGGAAATATTAGAATATTTTAATAAAGAATGATCAATTAATAGTGGCCGGCATTGGTTCACTTTCCGTATGTTTTACTGCCCAATAAACCAAAGAGAAAGAATATATTTTCAGAGCAGAAAGGGGAAAATAGAATAGTAGGTAAAGACTTAGAAGAAAATTGTAAGAAATCCAGGTAGTTAATTAAATCTATATTTTAAGTTGTTTCCTTATGCATATTTTAGGATACACAATAAAAACTATGTGATAATGGTTAACCAATAGTATTAATGATGTGAAAATGGCATAGTTGTAAGAATGTGCAGAGAATAGTAATGTTTGATAGCCAAAACAAAAGCAAAAACAAAACAAACAGCAGTAACAAAAAACCCATTGCAGATAATAACAGGAAAATAGTTAAGTAAATCATTATTCTCTCATTTGGTAGAACTGCATACTGGTATTCAAATATGTTTTACAGAACTACCATTTGACACAGCAATTCCATTACTGGATATATATCCAAAAGAAAACAACTACTTCTACCAAAATGACACAGGCACTCGCATGTTCATGACAGCACTATTCATGATAGTAAAAATGTAAAATCAACCTGGGTGCCCATCAGTGGTGGACTGGATAAAGAAAATTTGGTACATATATACCATAGAATACTATGGAGCCACAAAAGAGAGCAAAATCATGTCTTTCGCAGCAGCATGGATAGGGCTGGAGGTCATTATCCTAAGCATATTAACTCAGTTACAGAAAACCAAATACTGCATGTTCTCACTTATAAGTGGGAGCTAAATATTGGGTACTCATAGGCATAAAGATGACACAGTCAACACTGGGGACTACTAGAGTGGGGAGGGAAAGAAGGGGACAAGAGTTGAAAAGCTACCTGTTGGGTACTGTGCTCATTACCTGGTGATTGGATCATTTGTTTCTCAAACCTCAGCGTCATACAATATTCTCAGGCAACAAACCTGTACATGTATCCCCTGAATCTAAAATAAAAGTTGAAAACAAAAACAAAGTGAAATTAACAAAAAGTTGTTTTGGAAAGTAATATTTTAGTAGCCAAAGAGAATATCATCAAATAATCTAAGTAAACAACAAAATAATTAAAGAGAGATAAAGTGACTACATATAAATGAAAAGCATGCATCATAGAAAATGTAACAAAGTTAAAGGAAAAGTGTCAGACTAGAGAGATTATCTTTGAACTATTTATTAAAACTACTTACAGGAATTTATCCTATATACATGCTTTCACATGGTCATAAAAACACATAGGCACACTCACACTTTTGAGAAGATTGGGAAGATTGAACACTGGATATTTGACATTTAGTAATCAGTGTTAATTTGTTAAGATATGATGGTGCTATTTGGTTTTGATTTTTAAAGTCCTTTTTTAGGGATATAATCAGACATATTTATAGATAAAATAATATGATGACTGGCATTTGCTTCAAAATAACCCAGTGTTTTAAGGGCTTGGAGAGAAGCTGGTAAGTTCATAGATCAGATGATTTGGTGATTGTTGAAGCTTTGTGATAGGCACAGAATGGTTTAGTACTATGTATGCTTTTTCTACTTTTGTGTATGTTGGAAGTGTCCTGTAATAGAACTGTTTAAAGCAATATATAGAACAGTGCATATAGTATGCTTCTGTTTACATAAAGGAAATGTATGTTCTGTATGTAGTTTTTCATTTATGCTTATGTTTATATAAAAACATAGCTGTAAGGATAGACAAGAAAGTAGGAATAGCAGTTGCCTATCAGGAAGATAATTATTTGACTTGGAGGTGTTTTAGGAAGGAAACTTATTGTTCATGGTATATATACATCTACTATTTAAATTTTCTACAAGTATCTGTATTCCATTATATGTCTGTATATGTGTGTGTATGTATGTGTGTGTGTGTATATATATGTATGTATATATAACACACTGATTTGTATATAAGACACCCATACATACACATATAATAGAAAATGATTTATTCAAGGTATTAATTTACTGATTTTTCTCTAGTACATGTATTCATCTATCTATGCCTTTAGCATACATATTTGCATATATGCATATGTTGGTATTTATACACATTTATATATTTATATGTTTGCGTATGTGGTGAAATTTGTGTGTAAAACTTTTATGTATTCTCAGTTAAGATCAGAAATAATTTTGTAATCTGCTTTTATCATTTTCTCCTTAATATACGAGTCAAAACCTGATTTTCTGAAAAGCATAAATTTGAAAAGTTTTCATTGAAAGAATGGAGACATTTTGCCTTTTAAAAAATGACATGCAATAACTGAAGTTGATTTCTTACTGGAGTAACGTGTGGAATGTTTCTCCTCTGTTTTGTGGAATCCCTCTTAGTGCTCACACCTTCTCTGGGGGATTTTCTTCTCATTTCTCTTAATGAACAAGTCAAGGAATAAGGTGTGTGTTGTTGCTCACTATACTCCTGCCTGCCACCACCTCTTCCACTGGCTGCAGTGGATAGGGAGGCTTTGAAAGAGATAAATGAATGTCTGTATGTATGTTGGATACTCTAAAGCTCAACTTCCTGAATGTGGCATTTTTCCAACCAAAAATGCATATGAGCAGACTAATACATTTTAAAATGTCAATTTGCAAAAATGTTTTTTGTTTCATGACTCAAACTCTTCTGCAAATCTGTCCCATAATTATGTTCTTATATTTTTCACTCATTCCACTTATTTTGTGGGTCTAATGAGATGATATTTTTGATGCATTAGTTAAGTTGGTAATAATGGGTAGCTCATCATGAAAATAATGAATATCTAGGACAAAGGTAAAATATCATTAGGACCAATAACTTTTACCCACTGTCCTGTCGAAATTTACATGGTGAGTGATGTCAGCAAAAATGGTGGAAAAAGTAGTTTCAAGGGCCTGTTCCTTTTGGAAACCAAGAAATCAAGTTAAAAGTGTCAGAATCAACTTTGTCAGTATGCTGGAAAACAGTCAAATGTTTACAGCAAATAAGTGAATGTTTAATCAAAAAAAAAAAAAAAAGAGGCAACTTTAAAAATGAGTGGACAAGCACAGTGGCTCATGCCTGTAATCTCGGCACTTTGGGAGGCCAAGGTGGGAATATTCCTTAAGGTCAGCAGTTTGAGACCAGCCTGAGCAACATGGCAAGACCCCATCTTTACTTAAAATAAAATAATTGTTAAAAAATGATATAAAAACTTCAAGGTGCTTTTACATGCCCTTTCTATACTCCCATGCCCAGCTTGGTAGAATTCTTGAAGCCCACATTACCAGGGTGAGACCCTGTCCCTGATTTTGTAGGGAGAAAGCGAGACTATCTATTCAAACAAATCTTGGGGCTTGCCTGAGGGACTGATGTAAGTTGTTTTTGTTTTGTCTAAACTTGAACTCATTCAGGGTGAAAAAGCAGTGGGTATTTCTTGAAAATATTATAGGGTCAATGAACAACCTCCAGCCACCTGGGGCAAAAGATTGCAGTTGAGGCAAACAATGAACTGAAATCCCAGGAGGAAAAACTGGAAAGATAGTTCATCTGGGAAACTAAATCATTCCAAAGTGTCTTTATATACTAGAGAGATTAAAAACCGCATGCACACCCAGTGCAGGACACCTGTTAGAAATGACATGAGAAGACCTTGAGCTATCAACGCGGGCTGATTGCTAGGCCAATGCAAGCAGGACGTGAAGGTTAAGGCAGAATTTTAAATGGCATAGCTAAGCAATCAAGGAGTGCCCTAACACAGAGCTAATTTCACCAGATGATTTCAATAAAAGATTCAAGTCGGTAGAAGAAAGAATCAACAAACTGGAAGTGGGTCAATTGAAATGATCTCATTTGAAAATCAGAGAGAAATAAGAATGAGGAAAAATGAACAAAGCCTTAAAAACCTACAATATGTACGTGTATGTAATAACCTGACTTGTATATACACCTCAAGCATATTATCATGTGCATGATGGGAATTACAGAAAAATAGGAGAGAGAAAAAGAGGCAAAAGAACAGCCAAATAAATAATGGCCAAAACTCTCCATATTTGGTAATGATGTAAAAATCTACATATTTAAGAAGCTCAATGAATCCCAAGAAGGAGCAACACAAAGAGACTCACAGTGAGACACATTATAACCAAACTGTTAAACACCACAAACAAAGATAAACTCTGAAAAACAACAAGGGAGCAGTGACTTGTGTCCAAGAGATGTTCAACAAGATTGAAAGCAGATTTCTCTTTCCATGGAAGCCAGAGAGAGTGACATAATATATTTAAAGCACTGAAATGAAAAGACAGAAACAACAACAAACTATCAACCAAGAATTCTATATCTGACAAAATTATCCCTCAAAAATGGATAAATTAAGACATTTGCAGATGGACAAAAACTGAGGAAGTTAATAGCAGACCTGCCCTATAGGAAATATTAAACAGAATTCTTCAGGCTAAAATGACAGCAAGTTGAAGTCATGCGAAGAAATAATGAACTCTGGTGAAGGTAAATACATAGGTAAATATAAAAGCCAATGTTATTGTATCTTTAGTTTGTAACTCCTCTTTTGATTTCTTATATGATTTAAAAGGCAAATGCATAAAAAGTATAAATATGTGGTTAATGGTCTCACAGTACATAACGATGTAATTTGTAACAATAACGACATAAAGTGGGCAAAAGCTGCATTTGGACAGTCTTTTTATGTGCTATTGAATCTAAATTGATATCAATTCAAAATACATTACTGTAAATTTAGGATAGTAATTATAATTCCCACAGTAACCACTAAGAAAATACCTTTAAAAAACACACAAAAAGAAATAAGGAAGAAGTAATAATAGTACAATTAAAAAAAGTCAGTTAACCCCAAAAGAAAGGAATAATGAAGGAAATAAGAAACAAAAAACATATAACATGTGCAGAAAACAAATAGCAAAATGACAGAATTAAGACCCTCCTTATCAGAAATTATTTTAAATGTTCATGGAAATCTTTTCCAAAGGCAGAAATGGTCAGACAGATAAAAACACATGATTCCAGAGATTACTTTAGATCTAAAGATAAATGTGGGTTCAAAGCAAAAATATGAAAAAAGATACTTGCATTAAAGCAAGTAGTAACCAAAAGAAAGCCAGGGTGGCTATAGTAATATCACACAAAATGACCTTTTAGTCAAAAGGTATTAAAATAGAGAAAGAAGGACATTATATATTAATAAAAGAGTCTATTCTTCAAGAAGCCATAGTATTTATGAACATATAGGCAACAAACAACAGAGCCAAAAGATATGAAGCAAACACTGATGGACTTGAAGAGAGAAATAGATAGTTCCAAAATAACTGTTAGAGATTTAAATATCCCACTTTCAGTAATGGATAGAGCACTTAAATGGAGACCAAGAAGGATATAGAGAACTTAAACAACACTATTCACAAATTAGACCTAACAGACATTTTGAACACTCCATTCCACAACAACTGAATACACATTCTTCTCAATTTCTCCTGCGCCTGTTTCCAGAATACACCATATGGTAGGCCACAAAAACAATTTTCAATTAATTTGAAAAGACTGAAATCATATAAGTGATCTTCTCTGACCACAATGACATGAAGTTAGAAACCAATAACAACAACAACAACAACAACAAAACCTCGAAAGTCCACAAATATGTGAAAAATAAAATTAAATAACACACTCTTAAATACCAATAGACCAAAGAACAAATGACTATGGTAAGTTGCAAAATTCCTATACATGAATGAAAATAAAAACACACATACACAAACTTATGGGATGCAGAAAAAGCAGTGCTTAGAGGGTGACTTATAGTTATAAATGCCTAGATTAAAAATAAAGAAATATCTCAAATCAATAATCCAATTTTACACTTTAAGAAAGTGGAAAATAGTAAGCAAACTAAGCCCAAGGCTTGTATTAAAAAGGAAATAATAATTATTAGAACAGAGATAAATGAAATAGAGGATAGACAAACATTAGAGTAAGCCTAATTCCCCTGACTAACTGAAAGTGGTGCTATTTCTATAGACCTTCTACAACAAAAAGATCATAAGAGAATATTTGAACTATTACAGAATGGAAATAAAAATGACAAGTCTCTAGAAATATACTAAGTAGCAAAACTGACTCAAGAAGAAACATTAGTATTAGGATTCTCCAGTGAAACAGAGCTAATAAGATATCTATATCTCTGTCTATCTGTCCATCTACTCTCTCTCTCTCTATCAAGATATTTATTATAAAGAATTGGTTCACTTGATAATGGAGGCTGAAATGATCCAAGATCTGGAGAAGCAAAAGAGTTGAGAGTATAAATTCCAGTCCAAAGCCTTTATGAATTTGGCAGGCTTCAGACTCAAAAACAGCCAGTGTTTCAGTTTGAGTCTAAAGGCAGAAAAATACCAACGTTTTAGCTCAAGGTAGTCAAGCAGAAGAGTTTCTTTTTATTTCTCTTTTTTTGTACTGTTGAGGCAGTTGACTGTTGTTTCAGTTCATTGGTTGAGGCCCAAACACATTAGGGAGGAAGGGCAGCCTGCTTTACTCAGTCTACTGATTCAAATGTTAATCAGTCTCATCCAGAGACACTGTTACAAAAATAACCAGAATAATGTTTGGCCAAATGTCTGGGACCGGTCAAGCTGATACATAAAATTAGCCATCAGAGATACAGTTAATAAAACTTAAAGTTAGATCCTTGAAAAAATAAACAAAATTGACAAATCTTTAGCAAGACAAAGAAAAAAATAGAAGTTGCACTTAACTAAAATCAGAAAAAAATAGAAGTTGCACTTAATTACAATCAGAAATGAAGATGGTGACATTTCTATAGACCTTCTACCACAAAAAGATCATAAGAGACTATTTGAACTATTGTATGCTAACAAATTACAGAACATAGATGCAATTGACAAATCCCTAGAAACATACCAGGTAGCAAAAGTGACTCATAAAGAAACAAAATTTGAACAGATTTATATAACAAGAAATTATATCAGTAATTAAACACCTCCCAACAAAGAAAAGCCTGAGACCGGATGGTTTTACTGGTGAATCTACTCAACATTTTAAGCAATTAACACCAATCCTTCTCAAACTGTTCCAAAAAATAGAAGAGGGAACATGTTCTAACTCATTCTATGTGACCAGCTTATCCTGAAACCAAAGCCAGACAAAGACCTCACTAGAAAAGAAAATTATGGACCAAAACCCCTTATGATTATAGATGAAGAAATCCTCAAGAAATACTAGCAAACTCAATTTAATAGCATATTAAAAGGATTATACATTATGACTAAATGGGATTTATCACAGAAATGCCAGAGTCATTCAATAAGATAAGAGCAATCAATGTAATATAGCACATTAATAGAACAAAGGAAAAATCATAATTATCTTAATCAGTGCAGAAAAAGAATTTGACACAATCCAAAACTTTTCATGAGAAAAACACTCAAAAACTAGAAATGGGAGAAACTTTCTCAACCTGATAAAGGACATTTATGAAAAACTGATGATTAATACTATGATCAATGGTGAAAGACTGAAAACCTTCTCTCTAAAATTAAGAACAAGACAAGGATGTTTGCTTTCAATACTGCTGCTCAACATTGTACTGAAAGGTCCAGACAGAGCTTGTAGGCAAGAAAAAATAAAGAGCATTAAAATTGGAAAGGAAGAAGTAAAACTCTCTCTAATTGCAGATAACAGATTCTATATATTAAAAATACCAAAAATTCACAAAAAGAGAAAACTGCTGACTGAAGTCAGCAAAGTGGCAGGGCACAAGATCAATACACACAAGTCACTTGTTTCTATATACCAGTGATGAACAACCTGAAAAGAAAATTAAGAAAATACTTTTCTTTAGAATAAGAGCAAAGGAATAAAATATCCTGGAATAAATTCAAATGATAAATGAATTGTGCACTTAAATCAATAAAACATTGCTGAAAGTAATTAAAGAAGCTATAAATAAACAGAAGTCATCTAATGTTTATGAATTAGAAGACTTAAAATTGTTACGATGGCAAAAATACCCAATGCTATGTATAGATTCTGTGAAATCCCTCTCACAATTCCAATTGTCCTTTTTTGCAGAAATGAGAAGGTCACCTACTAGGATGGCATTAATCCAAAAACTGAAAATAACAAGTGTTGGTGAAGACGTGGAGAAATTGGAACCTTTATGCAATGCTAATGGGAATGTAAAATGATACAGCCTCTGTAGGAAACAGTTTGGCATTTCCTTAAAAGGCTAAATGTAGAATTATGTTGTGCCCAGAATTTCCACTTCTAGGTAAATACCCCAAAGAGTGAACAACAGGTACTCAATCAATACATGTGCATTGAAGCACTATGCACAATAGCCAAACTGTGGAAATGCATGAATGGAGAAATAAATGGTGGTATACAATGGAATCTTTTTTAGCCATAAAAAGGAATGAAATACTGATACATGCTATACTGTGGGTGAACCCAAAAAAGTTATGCTAAGTGAACGAAGCCAGACAGAATCAGTCCCATATTGTATGATCTCAATTATATGAAATATCTAGAAATGGTAAGTCCATAGTTTCCATATAGAAATTAGTTTCTTCATTGTCAAGGGACCGTAATCCCAGCATTTTGGGAGACCGAGGTGGGTGGATCACCTGAGGTCAGGAGTTTGAGACCAGCCTGGCCAACATGGTGAAACCCTGTCTCTACTAAAAACAAAACAAATTGCTTAGCATGGTGACTCATGCCTGTAATCCCAGGAATCTAAGGAAGGAATGCTGAGGCAGGAGAATCGCTTAAACTCAGGATGTGGAGGTTGCGATGAGCCAAGATTGTGCCACTGCACTCCAGCCTGGCAACAGTGCAAGACTCCATCTCAAAAAAACAAAAGAAAAGAAAAGAAAAAACATTGTCAGGGGCTAGAGGAGGGGGAAATAGCTAATGAAATAATTACTTATTGAGTAAGGAATTCCCTTCAGGGTGACAAAAATGTTTTGGAACTAGACAGGTATTCATGTAGTTGCACAGCATTTTGAGGATACTAAATGCCTTTGAATCCTTCACTCAGAATGGTTAATTCATGTTCTTGAATGTATCTGAATTTATACAAAACTAAACACAATACATGTCTTCTTTGCTTCAGATTCTGTTTACCAGACTTCTTGGTGAGAGGAAATAGATTCTCAGAGTCTGACAGACCTGGATTCAAATTCCTCATTCATTCGTTTTATCCATTTGGTAAGATAAAAATATCACTGCAACAAATTGTTGTAGGGATTAAATAAGATAAACAGGTGCATTAATGAAGGGTAAGTAATACTAGCTTCAATTGCTAGTGTTTCTTTGTAATGCAGCAGTCCATTGTGGGTATTGATGAGTAGGGAGACATCTTCTATGGTCATCAGGCACTCACTCCTTAGATCCCTGTAGTACTCTTCTCCTATCAAACAGCAAGCAGAGAAAGACATGGTAGGTCACTTATGAAAAGATTCTGTGAGATGGTACTGGATAATGGAATACATCACTTCTTTCCAAACTCCACTGACAGTAACTCAGTGTCATTGCCCTGCCTAGTCACAGCAGAGGCTGAGACATGTAGACTGTGTTTCAGGAAGAACAAAACAATTTGGGTGAGAAAAAAACAACTCTTGAGATATTGTACATGTCTGAAGCTTCTTTTTCAGTTTGTGATAAGCACTTAACAAATATGAACTCCCTTCTTTGTGGATAAGTCCCATGGCAGCTTCTGCAAAGGTGTTTCAAAATGCGTGCCATCCTGATGACAAGGCACTCGTTGTGGCCTTATGGCAAAGTCAGTATGATAGGGCTGCCAGTCAGACACTGAGCAGAACTCTTTCTGGACTCTGTTCCTGCTTGTTCTTTTTTTCTTTTGTGTTTTGGAACTTCCCTTGACTTTGGTCCAATTTAGTTTCCCAGTGTCTAACTTGCATGTACCCTTCTTTCACAGCTTGCTCACCTTTAGCTTCTATCTGACAAGGTCTTTGTGTTTTGATTTTGCCCTCTCAATAAACTATTTCTAGTCCTTAGCTCAGTAGTTTCACTGAGCAGGCCCATAAACTCCCTTTTGCCATTTACACTTCCCAGTCATGTCTTGAAGGCTTACAACTTAAACACATTAATTTATGCTTGGGATGATTGTCAAAATTTCTCTATTCCTACATTTTGTAATTAGCTTAGCTGATTTTTAAAACAAATCCTCTAAGAATTATTTTTATGAAGGCCATCTGGTAAAACAAATTAATCTCCAAGGAATGTTAATCAGACTAATTGCTAATTAGATGTCCTCCTTGATTCTATTAGTTATAGATTGGAAAGTGTTTGTCATATACATTAATTTTTGCAAAGATAGTGAGAAAACATTATTTTTTTCCCCTGCAAGAGAATAAGTGAATCCATTTGCATATATAATGTATGTGTGTGGTGATATTAAAAGACACACTTTTCCTTTTTTTTTTTTTTTTTTGAGACAATGTCTTGCTCTGTTGCCCAGGCTAGAGTGCAGTTGTGCAATCTTGGCTCACTGCAACCTCTGCCTCCTGGGTTCAAGTGATTCTCCTACCTCAGCCTCCCGAGTAACTGGGACTACAGGCACCTGCCACCATGTCCAGCTAATTTTTGTATTTTTAGTAGAAACAGGGATTCACCGTGTTGGCCAGGATGGTCTCGATCTCTTGACCTTGTGATCTGCCCTCCTCGGCCTCCCAAAGTACTGGGATTATAGGCGTGAGCCACTGCACCCAGCCACTACACACAGTCTTTAAACTTTAGGGGTTGAAATTTATTCTAACCTATTGTTGGTGTCTCAGTTTCATTATTCTTCAAATGGTTTTGTGGTTCATGGAACTTTAGAAATATGTTTTTAAACATACAAAAAAAAAAATGCCAGTGAATTCAACTCAATCAAAGATGGCATATGAGTTTTAATTTTATATACCAAGGGCCTGATAGGAACTACCTTGAGTATATTGTAGAGAAGGCCTGGGTGGGAGGGGGATATTTACCATGCACTCGCTATGCTCCTCTGTAATGGACTGAGTAGTGATTCACAAAAATGGAGCCACAAATAATAAAAAATCATTTGTGCTGACCATGAAAATGTGAGCCTCAAAATAAGATAAAATAAATCAGAATCAGATAAACTTTAGGGGAAACCCCAGTTCTTTATTTAAATCTCTTTGTGCCAAGGTAGTTAAGTGAAAGAATGGATAAAACCCAAAATTTGTACTCTTCCCCCCTTCAGCTATTTAACCTGAGGTAATTCTTCACTTATGGAAAGGACTGAGTATTTTTGGTCAAAGTAACTTAGGTTTTATGAATGATTTCTTCCTGTGGTTTTATACATATTTGTAGAGAGTGTGAATGACATTCTTCCTGAATTTGTCTTCTGTTTAGTGGTGGATTGGTTTCACAGTTGTATGAGACCTCAGGGATCTTCCTTTTTCCCCTTTTGTTATGAATTCTCCTTTTATAATAGAAGCATGAAAAAAGTCTGCCTATTAGAAATGTGACCTTGGAATCCATGAATCCATATTTGGAATCCATATTTTTAAGAAATGAAATGTGGTATCAAGGAAGGAATTTTGTCTGGAAAGTCAGATCTGAATTCCGGTCCTGCCTCTCTGCCAATGAGCCCTGTGATTGTGGCTAAGTTGTTCCATGGTCTCCAGTGACCTCAACTACGAAATAAGAGCTTGGGGTTCAGTTTTTAGCTAGAATAATGCTGTATGCCGATGTTGACATTCTGCCATTCTGCATTAATATATTGCTTAATTTGCCTTTGCCACTTATTGAGCACAAGGGGGCAGTAACTGGCAGATTGCCCCCTTTATTTCTTCTTGACAAACAGCCAAATTCTTTGGCAGCTGAAAATTGTTATTCTTGACCATCCTGCCATCATTGACAGATGCATTTGACAGGACCATTGGCTTGCAATAGCATTCCACTCTTAAAAGTAAAGTCTATAATACTTAAAGAAAAATAAAAACATATGATATTCAACTTTTACAAAAGAGTACATATAATATACTTTGTCAATGTAAAAATGGTCAGAAACTTTTTAGACATATTTGATTTTCCTTTCCATGAAGGCTTCATTTTTGTAAGGATTTAAAAAAATATAGAGGAAAAATCCCATAAGGACTCTCAATCCAATGGTCTAAAATGGAATTAATTTTGTCCCCACCCATTGCTATTTCTTTGCAAATATTTCTTATCTTGGTGAATGATGCCACCATTTAGCCTCTGGCCCAAGCCATAAACCTGTGAGTTGTCCCCCTTAGCTTTTCTTTTCCCACACTCTCCATCATCTTGCATTATATCTAATTGATTCAATAAATCTGGTTGATTCTACTTCCTGTGTATTTTTATTGTTTTTCCTTTCTTCTCCACTGGAAACTTTTATGACTCTAGTTTATACTCTCATCTGGGTCATTGCCAATGTCCCCAAGTTGTATCCCCAGTGTCTAATCCCATCACACTCCCTCCTTTACCCTCAGCCCAGGCTGCACTTGAACAGGTAGAGCAGGGAATGCCATGTAGACGTCACGTAGCCAAGTTGGAGGCCCTTTCCAGTTCATCCCTTTGACTTGATTTTAAATAATACCTGAATAGGATTTCAGAACTTTGTGTTGTTATCTGTGATGCTCATGCTTGTGCATCTTCTGTTCAGTGTGAGCAAGAACAATATCTCTACAGTGAATTGTACCAATGCTCCAGGAAATAATTACCCCGTTGATTTATTTTTTTAAATTTTAGTTTGGTTTAATTGCTCTAAAATAACATCAAGCAATGTGCTATAAAACAGAAATATGTCTTGAGAAATAGTTCTTTCTCTCTCTCTCTCAGTTTAAAAAGGGTTCGATTTTTTACTCCTTCAGGCAAGTACAGTTTTCACATATTCTGAGATCTCATGAAACCTATAGCCAAAGATGTAGGTATAACCTGAATTCTTCCCCTTCAGCTCAGTCTTTGATTGTATACCAGCTCGTCCCTATCCTCGAGAAGAAGCTTACATCTTATCTTCTCTCTGAAACCCGTATACAACACCCCAATTCAGTAATTTTGCTGTGAACTCCTAATGTTCTTCGTTTTTCTATATATCAGCAGCTAATGCCTGTTTTGTATGAGCTTTCTCTATATGTATTGTGATTTGCCAAAAACACTACCAACTCTTTGATGCCTTAGACCTTGCAGTTAAGCTCTCAGATTCCCTTGTTTAACTGGTGGCCCAGATAACAAATGCTTGAAATTGAAGTAACATTCTCCTTAGCCTCTAACCTTCTGTGTCATCACATTAGCTGACCTTAATCAGGGCATTAAAAACACCTAAATAGAGACTGCTGCCTTCGAAGGAGGTCTTTTTTTCCTTGGAATTTTTTAAATAAATCCCACCGTCAAAGTCATTAACCACAAGGGAAGTAGAAAAGGTGCTGTTGGTCTTTAGCTCAATTAAAGAACCTATTAGCTAAATCCCTGGCAGGCCAAATATGAAGGCAATATAGGTAAGTCTTATTATACTCTGAAAATCAGGATTAGATATCTACAAGTTTGCAGAGCTTGACTTTTCTTGCAAAGAGTATTCAAGCTGTTTGTAAAGAATTCCTTCTGCTCCTATGTAAAAGGGCATTCATAAGGCCTCCTTCCACAGGTGGACAAATTGTTCATCTTTGGACTTACTGATAAAAATGTTGGCTCTTCCGAGGTAGTAGCAGAGACAGGGTAGTTAGCCATGAACACTAACTGTATCCTCACCTTCTGATAATAGAAGATTAAAGATGTAAGAGTATGATAACACGCAGTCTTTCACCCCATCGGGCCTTGTTGTCAATAGCTCTGGATAGCTAGGGATGTATTTGCTTCCTTCTGTTGCCAGGGTTCATTGTTTGTACCTTGCAAATCTGAACATTTGGCCAAAGTCTATGACCTTTTGAGGTACAAGGAAATGGATTTTTAGTTAAGAATATTTACAAAATGAAAATTGCAAAACCTTGTCCCAGCTAAGGCTTGAAACACATCTGTGTTTGTTCACGGCTTGTAACATTTGAGGCTCCCCATCATGTTAAATCCTTCCTTTTTATTTTAAAGTGTGCCTTCTCATATGCCTTTGTTCTCCTTTATATTTGAGATGATGGTCTAGGTTTTCAGGCAGCTCTGGGAAGGCAGTTGTTAAATTTTAAGCTAGTGCTAGGTAACCTCCACGGTGAAATATGCCACTATTTAACAGATGACTACTGTGCTATGGACAGCAGTGCCCCAGGAGAGAAGAGGTGTTTGTTCCAGAATTTAATCAAGCTATGACCTGTCTGCATCCTAACTTATGCAGTGTAATCACTTGTATCATTCATGGCATGTCTTCCATTAATCAGAGAGAGTGCAGGTACCAAGGGAACAGGGGTTCCATTAGCATGACATATGGTGGCCTTCCCAAAGCTTTGGATGTTTTGGAAGATGGTTGTAGGCTTTGCACCAATCATACAAGAGCTGCTTAATGACTTAGACATTAGTAAACTTTTTCCAGGGCAGTTAATATCTTCCCCATTTCCTCGTAGTAAGTGTAGTTAGGTTCTTGATGTGACATTTTTATATCCATCACCTTCAGGTCCAAACTGTTTGATTTGCTGCTTCATCTTGGACTCCTGTATATCTGCTTCTAGAGAACAAGTATATAAAAAAGAAAGTATCTTTTCTTAATTGCAAAAGTGATGAATGAGGTAGGCCATCAGGACTGTTTTCCATATTTTCAGATGTGCTGAAAATACATTTACATTCGTTTTCAGAACAAAATGAGAAAGTTGTTTTGGAAAAAAAATGTTATAAGTTTGGTCACTTTGGAAATGTCGTCGTAAACACTCATCTTGATAATAGAATTTATCTTTGCTAGTCTCATATAACAATATTGTTGCCTTTAAAATTGAAATTTGTAATAAATTTAAATTTCCAGCTTTATATAGAGTCCCCTCTACCTCCCCAGGCATTCATAGATAAGTTAAAATATATCTAAAATAATGCTAAAGCATTACATTTTTTACCTATTGGATAAGCTAATATAAAAGATGTTTTATCTGTTTCACACAATTTTAAATTTTAAAAATATGAAGACCTTATATTATTTAAAATTTATTAACAACTTATACACTCCCTTCTCCTGACAAGTCCCCATATATTGTTAAAGATAAATTCTCTATAACCATTTTTTAAAGTAAACAGTATATGCTTCTATCTCTCTTGGCTATCACCCATCTATCTTGGAAGAAAAGTGTTGGCTTCCAGGACTGAATATTGTACTCACATTTGGATAAGACAAGGACAGGGCTCTAAGAAAAAAAGCAAGAGAGAGTTGTGTGCATCACAAGGATGATGCCTCTTCCGTGTGTCCCCATCTCCAAGACCAAGCATATGCAGAAATAGCCACAGGTGGATAGAGAAGAAAGATCAGAAGACATGCAGGAGCACATGGCAAGGCAGGAACTATTCCACATTGCAGGGTGCTGGAAATGGGTTGAACTGTTGGAGAGCAAATCAGAAATACAATGAATTCCCAAACTATTGGGACAACAACAACATGACTTTGGCTATTGTAGGGGTTTAAAATATCTTTGCCTCACTCGTCTTAGGTTCATGGCTGAGGTCCCTACAACAAAATACAGATTAATAAGAGAAATGTGCATGAATTTATTTAATATACATTTTACATAACACAGAAGCCTTCATAGAGAAATGAAGACCTGAAGAAATGGTAAACTTTTGTATTTTTCTGCTGGGTTTGATGAAGAGTGGACACTCATGGTGATGTATGACTGGAGGAAAAAAGGTTTTAACCTAATAATAATAAACTGTGAGAAACTTAGAAAGGCCTGTTTGTTCACATTATTTTCTGTGTCCTTGTGTCTTCTGAGATAAGAATATTCCCTTTTTCTGGGTACAGGGATTGCACCTCTTACATGAGGGTCTGATGACTTCACAAAGGTGAGAAGGTGAGAATGACCCCCTTGTTTGTCCATTCTTATGCTGCTAATAAAGATATACCTGCCTCTGGATAATTTATAAAGGAAAGAGATTAACTGACTCACAGTTTGGCATGACTGGAAGCCTCAGGAAACTTACAATCATGGTGAAAGGGGAAGCAAACACATCCTTCTTCACATGGTGGCAGCAAGGAGAAGTGCCAAGCAAAAGGGGAAAAAGCACCTTATAAAACCTTCAAATCTCATGAAAACTCACTCACTATCATGAGAACAGCATGAGGGTAACTGCCCCCATGATTAAATTGCCTCCCACCAGGCTCCTCCCACAACACGGGGGTTATAGGAACTACAATTCAAGATGAGATTTGGGTAGGGACATAGCAAACTATATCACCGCCCCCTACTTCTGCTGTTTTCTCATATGCCAGCATGCCATATTTTGGGGTGGTGTGTCCTGAACTCCATCACTATCATGTGATGGATGATTGGGTTATATTTTCTATCCAGCCCTTACTCTCAACCTGAGATAGCTAAAGTTCATTAAAATAGTTTTTTGCTTCTACTATGTGTCAGGGACTGGTCTAGGTACTTGATACATATCAGTTAAAGAAACAGAGTTATCACTATCCTTGTGGAGTTTACAGAAAATAAATAGTAAACATAACGAATAACTAAATTATATAGTATGTTAAAATTGGTAAGTAGAATGTATTTTTTAAAAAATGAAGATGAGAAGGATCAGAAGGGTCAAATAATTAGGGCCAAAGTCCAAGGTGGGGATGCCAGTGCACAGTGTTTAATGGGGCGGTCTGTTAAGATAGGCCTCATTAGGAAGGTAGTAGTTTAGATAAATTCTTGAAAGAAGTTAGGGAATTTGACAAGCAGATACGTGTGGCAAGAGCATTCCAGGAAGTCAGAAGAGTGACAACAAAGACTCAGCCAGGAGTCCAGTGTGGCTGGACCCTGTGGGCAGAGAAGGGGATGAGTTCAGAGGCGCAATACCAGATCTGATCAGGTAAGTCCATGCAATGACCTTGACTTTTACTCTGAAACAAATCAGTTTTAGCATTTTCAGCAGAGGAGATAAACGCTCTGATTTATGTTTTCAAAAAGATCCTTCTGGCAGTTGAATGAGAATAGACATAGATAGATTTTTGACATCATTGCCACTTGTCTGGATTTCTCAGTATGACACAAGACCTAGAATTGTCCCCATAAATATTTAAATCAGAGTGACCAAACATGACCTAGTGGTGTCAAACCACAACCTGGACAGAAATTAATTGCATCACACAGCTAAACCTGGGGGTCTCCCTGCTGGCCATATCAGTGGACTTGCCCTGATCATTTTCTTAATCTTACATTAACACACCACATTATATGCAACTGAATTCCTCAGATGCCACTTATTATTTTATGGCAGTTTTACTGAATGCATCAAAACCCTTAAAGGTGTTCTTATTCTTTGACATAACAATTACACTCTTAGAAATTTCCTTAAAGAAAATTATCTAAAATTCAGAAAAAAATACCAAAAGATATTTACCAAAGTATAATAGTATATAACAGTATGTGTGTATGCATGTATATATATAATAGTGATAAATTAGAAATGATCTAAACATATAGCAATAAAGAAATGGTTAAACTACTATAGTGTATTTATAAGGTAAAACACTATACACCATTGAAAACAATGTTAATTATTGGAAAATTCTTATGAAATAATGCAAATAAAAGTAGGAAACAAAAAATACAGAAAAAAATCTAAAAGGAAATGCAACAGATATTAGCAGAGTCTGTTCGATTGTGTGAAATATTTTTCTTTATGTTTTTCTGTATTTACCCTTCTTCTACCCCCATTTTCAAATTATTTTATTAAGTTTTTTCCAGAAGATACCATAATGAAAAAGCTTAGAGACGATCTCAAGGTCAAGTTCAGAGTGTACGATAAAGTCCCTTTGGGCTTGTGCAGGGTAGGGGTGATGTATCTGTAGGTGATTTAAGGTGATGTTTGGAATCTGGAGATCTCAGTCTACATGAATACATTGTCATCTGGCACTTGGGTAGGTTATACTTTCCCAGGTAGTTCAGCTTCAAAGAAATGATCATATCCTTTAAAAACAGCGTCAGTCAGGTACAGTAGCTCATGTCTGTAATCCCAGCACTTGGGAAGGCAGAGGTGAGACAACTGTTTGAACTCAGGAGTTCAGGACCAACCTCGGCGACATAGCAAGACCCCGTTCTTCACACAGAAAAAATAAAATACATAAAAATAAAAGTAATATCAAAGAAATGAAAATACAATATTTCTGAGAAATACACATCTTTCTCCTTGAGAGTCAGTCTAGCTTCTATGTTAGTGGTTCTCAAAGGGGGCCTAGAACTTGTTAGTAATGCAAATAATTTTAGGACTCTATCCTCTATTACCTGCTGAAACAGAAACTGTGAAGGCAATCTATTGATGGGACTCAGGACATGCTACCCCAAGATGCTGCACCTTTGGCATTGGAGAAAACAGCAGATGTAGGAGGGTCACTCTTAGTTTTTCCTCTCCCTTGTAAAATCATAAGACCCTTATTTGAGAGGTGCCTTCCCTGTACCCAGAAGAAACATCCTTATCTCTGAAGACACAAGGACATAGAAGAATCTGAGCAAACAGGCCTTGCTAAGTTTCCCTGAGTTTATCACCTCCTTTGTCCAGTCATACTGCTCCAGGACTGTCCACTCTTCAAACCTAAGCATAAAAGTACACAAGCTTATCTGTTCCTTTGGGTCTTCATTTTCTCATGCAATCTCCTATGTCATATAAAACTTATATTAAATAAATCTGCATTTATTTAATAACTTCTTTATATGGAGCCTCCACCATGAACCGAGCAATGGGCCAAGCAAAGACATCTTTTCCTCTCCTACAACATGTTTTAACAAGCCCTCCAGGTGATTGTCAGGCACGGCTCTAAATTTGACAAGCACTGCTTGGTGTTGAGTATTCAGAAGTGACAGACTTTGTTAGACTCTAGGCTCAGCAGGCAGCCCTCACTTCAGAAGGTCCTTCCATGAGAACCGATGGAAAATGTCGAAGGGCCTCTCCCTATCAGGAGAACTGAGCCGCAGTCCAGGTGTAGATTAGTGGTTGGAAATGTAGAGGAGGGCTGATCAAGATTATAAGCAGACCATTTCCAGGGCAACAAAAAAAATGTAGGACTGCTTCCTACTTCAAGTTCTATTTCTAGTAACCCAAACTGATGTTAGATGATCATAGCAAGAAAAAAAAAGTGCCAAAGCTAATTCGGGAACCTGCCCCCTGTTTGGGGTGGGGTAGTCAGTATCACAGGTGGAATGGAAGACTTCCTTTGCACTTCTGACTAATGGATTAAAGTGACACCATTCGAACTGGGCTGTTAAATCCTCCTCTATGACATTGTGAAATCACTAGGTTTTAGAAGCTCAGAAGGCATCTCAAGTTTAGAGTCCAAAAGTAAAATTGCTCTTCTCAGCAAGCTTCTTACTGCCCTGAAGTAATTTCTCAGATGGGCTCATGTGTCTTCTGCCCCTGGCTATCTCTTACCTGTGACTTTAATAAAACCCTCTACATGCACTGCTGTCATTATTTTTTTCCTTGAAAACGGAGGCAAAAATACTTCAACTTTGATTCCTTATGAAAAGAGAAAATTGTGACATCTTCTTAATACGAAAAACCAGACAAGGTTGTAAATATTTAATTATCTAAGCCAGATGCAGTAACACATGTGAATGTGTTCATAAGTTTGGGACAGGGGATGCATTTGACTTAGTTCTCTACAACTTTCCAAGTGTATTTTCATTATTTTACAGAAGCTCATATAAATAACTGATAAAATCGACTTGTTAAAAAATTAATTGGATTTGTAATGTAAAGAATCCTTTTTACACATAGTAATATTTGTTTGTTATAGATTTTATCTTTAATTTTTAAACTTCTGTTATTTTGAACCTGGTGAGGTCTACTTGGTTGAATTATTAATGAACCACATGCCAACTAAAGTTGATGTGATTCTTTCATAAATCAGAGTATGCATTTATAATGCATATCAACTTTTTTCTAGAAGATACTGTGTGAAAATGTATGAATTTAAAGGAATTAGTTAACTTCAAAGAGATGCTTTACAAAATTTTATCTTAAAAATTAAAAAAGAAAAGAAAGTAAGTAACTGAGCTTTAGACACTTTATGCCCAGTTCTCAAAACATAAGCTCTAAACCATATAAAACTTTATTTCGTCAGTTACTCAAAATAGTATCAAATGGGACCATCTTTCCAACCAGACTTTCTTCTCTTCTCTTGCAAAACTTCTCTTCTCATGTCATTTTCCAGAACTTGCTTTATGAATACCTTTTCCTGTACTTTCTGAGAGTATCAGGTTGCAAATACATATCCATACATGTATGCATATGTGCAAACATGCACACACATACATACACACATAAAACTTCTCCAGGGTAATTTTCAGATGGCAAAACAAAGGAACTCTTCCTCTGCTTTTGACTCTATACATAATTTTTTTTAAGTGTGTTATTCCTGCAATAGTAGTTAAAAAGAAAATAGTATGTATCGACCTGAAAGTGTATCTCCCCAGCTCACAGAGGAGTCTTATTTCACTATGATAAAAACAAAATTAAGGTTATAGTTAATAGGTAAAAGCAAAGATCTTAATCAGGATAAGTTCAAAATACTATAGAAATGGGTATTGTGTAGGAAATTGGAAAAGTTTGAACTGATTGAGCGAACTCTCCAGTGCTGTTGACACAGGCATATCATTTTTGTCCAGGTTAAAAGAATATTTAAATATTATTTTAATGCAAAATGCAAGGATGCATTTGCTGCTAAAGTAATGCATTATTTAACATAGCTGAATAAATCCAGTTAAATCATTTGAGAAAGTGCACATAATAAAATAATGCTTCAGCCTAATCAGTCTAAGGCTTTTATTTACTCTGTAATTCCATACGCTTAGAAGGAAGATTTTTATGCTCTAAAAATTAGGCACAAGTAAAATTTTTCCTAGAGTATGAAATAGGGATCTAAATTTGGGCTTCACAGGCCAGCATTACAATTGCAATATATGTGATGTATTAATGTGATTAATTTATAATTGATTTAGATAAAAACGAGCTTTAAATATGGGATTCCTAATATAAATGTGCAGTAGTCGCATTTTACTAAGGAAAGAGGTTGTTCCTACAGCCCCTTTGAAAGAAGCCTTTCATGAGAGGATATATGACGTGAATATTGTTATTATTGATTTCGGTCTTCTTATGTCAGCTTTTCAGCTATCCTTTATAGTTGCTTTGATATATGTTTCTTCTATCAGTTTGTGTAAAGAAGCCATCCCTCCATGACCTTTGTATGAATCATGGTCCTTTTCTCTTGGGGATAGAAGCTGAGACCACAGATCTCTTTGCACAGCAACTCAGATCACTTGTCCATGAAGTTAGAATGGAGAAGAAATTACTGGCAGGAAACTCAGAAGTCTGCCTTTAGCAAGGAGGAAGAGGAAGCTCAGCTTCTCCCTCTTGGCGCCACTTCTCTTAGTCTGGGACCTGTAATGTGTGGTGAGAGGTAGTGAAACCCAATGGGTAGATGCTCTTTAGGCTTGAGTAATATAGAACTCTTGAATAATTGGAAGAAATGAAAGTAGACTTCTTTCAAGTAGGAACACAAAGCTGTTTACCTAGAGCAATGGTTCCCAGAGTGCAGCCCTCAGATTGGCATCTTCTACATCAACCTGACCTTCTTAGAAGTACAAAATTTCCAGCCCCACTCCAAGCCCAGAGCATGAGAAACTCCAGGTATGGGATCCAGCAATTTGTTTTGGTAAACTCTCCAGGTGATTCTGATGCATTCTTATATTTGAAAATCATATTCTTTAAAGGGTCACTAGCCTCTTTTCTGCTGTCTCTTTCAGCTAAAGAGCATTCAGTCTTTTAAGCTCAGTTTCATCTCCTCCTTTCTCCTCCAAAGGGAATTGTTTCCTTGACAGGTAGTTAGTTTAGATTTTTGAAATGCAGAATTGAGAGAAAGGGGAGGAGAACTGGGTCAGAACTGAGAGAGAAAATTTCTCAAGAGCTTGGAGGAGATCAGCGCTGGAAGAAGAGTTTCAGGTAGGGGGAAAATAGACATGTAGCCATCGAGTCTGAAGTCATCTGGGGTTTGAATCTTGGCTCTGCCACTTAGATGATGCAGGGCATTGGTCCACTTATGGGGCTTCTCTAGGACTCAGTTTCCTCATCTGTAGAGTGGAGATAAAACAACAGTAATTTCCTCAAAGGCATATTAGAAGGTTCAGTTAGTTAATGTATTATATAGAGTATGACACGATGTTCAGTATCCATTAGGTATCATTGCTGGATGAAGTATATTCTATTAATTGTGTTCAAAAAAAGGGAGTAACGAATCTCAGTGATTTGAACTTCACTTGTGGATCACTGGACTGGTTATTTTCCTTAAAAAAAAAATGCTTTCTGAGAACAGACCACATGGGTCACAGCTTCAAGAAAATTTCATAAGGAATATGTTTTCCAAGTAGAGCAATGTTAAAAGACATTCACAATACAAGACAAATAAAATTCTCTGTTGTTACAAAGCTATTGTAGGTCCTCAATCATCCAATTATCATTCTCTCTGCTCCAACTCTTTGAAAAGCTCTTTCCAAAGCAGAGGGACACAAGTTCTTTGTCCATGTTCCCTCATGAACAAACTGAAGGCTTCTTTGTCTCCTAGTATATGGGTCTCTTATTTTTAAAGCTGACTTCTTAAAGATGTCAACTAGCTTTCTTGTGTACAGGTCTTAAAACATGATTCCTTCATGTTGATTGAATATCCAGTGAAGATTTCTGTAATAACTTTCTTTTTTCCTCTATCATAGAGTTCCATTGGCCAATAAGAAGAGCATCTTGAATCACCAACATAGATTTTTATTTTTGAGCTCTTTGCTCTATTAATGGGCAAAATAGTAAAACACTACATAGTGTGGTGGAAACAGCAAGGTGTTTGGAGCCAGAGAAGGTAGTTCTGACTCAACCTCTAATCAGCTTTTTGACTCAGGGAAGTCATTTATCCTCTTGGATCAATTTTCTCCCTTAGTTTAGCTTTCAGCTAGGACAATAGAATCTTACAGGTATGAAGAGACAATCAAATGGGGGAAAAGTGATTTTTAAAAAAACTACAAAGTGCCATTCAAATGTTAGTTATTGAGAGTTAATGATAATTAACATTCACTGAGTGTGGATGAGGAGCTAGGCACTATGGAACGTCTCATATATACATATCTATATTTATTTGCAAATAGATATAAGATTATTGCAATGTATATTACATTCAATTTGTTAAACTTACACAGCTAGTAAATAAAACTTAGAAAATGTAATTTTCTTAACTCACATTTAAACATTTAAACTCCGATTAGAAACATGATCAGCTTTAGTCTGAAAATAAGAGAAAACTCTGACACAATCTGACGAAAACAATAAGGATACTTGCTATCGCTTATAATATGAAGTTCAGAGAGACACCGGACGCCAGAGTGTCTTTAACCATATTCTTATAGTTGCCATCTTTTATGGCAAGCATCACAGAAGGCTGTGTTAGAAATTTCTAAAGCTGGGAAAGGCTTCAGCAGTCAGAGTCTAGACTATTTTCTTATAGCAGGGAAAATGAAGATTGGAGTTTCAAGGAACTAACTCATGATAGCACCAGGGGATGGTCCCTTCATCCAATCCCTGACTGGAAAACAACCCTAGGCCATGACAGTGACAGGGATTTAGTTTGCTTAGTGACTTGCTCTTTATAATTTTTAGGTAAATCTGTATTTTGCTTCATTCTTCTCTCACCAGAGAGGTTGAGTTCTTCAAACACTTTTCTTGTTATTTCTCAATTCAAAGAGCAACATGAGAAAGACATGCTCTTACTAGGTCATTCCAAGGTTTTTTTTTTTTTTTTTTTTTTTTCTATCTATTATATATAATCAGATTTGTATCTCCATTGTAGAAAGTCTTATTTGTCTTTCTGTCTGTTAAAATACCAGTAGGTTCTCTATTCTGCTAATGTAGTTTTTCTTTTTTATTGCTGTTCCTTTGAGCTGGGACACATTCTATTGTTTTGTTTTAATTCTGTGATTTTAAATCTATATATCAAAATTGTAGTCCTACTAGGCATGTAAATATTATAATAAATACATTAGTAATGCAAAGACAGCCTACAAAATAGTTTGCTCTAAAGATATTTCTGACTGTGATAATGACTAATTTCAGATAACCTGCATCATAATTTTCTTGAAATATATAAATTACTTCCCTCTCAAAATTTCTTAGGTAGAAACACACACACACACACACACACACACACACACACATTTAGCAGGTTGAAATGAGGTTCTGGAATCAGTCATCAGCACAAAGGTTGTTGATGCCAAACCCAAACAGTACAATTGTGAGTGCAGCTGGTCAGGTCTTCAATGCCATTCCCTTCTCCTCAGCATTCTTCATGCCCAGTAGGTCTATCTGCATTTCCTAGAACATGCCTTGCACTTTCTAGCCTCCAGACCTTTTCTCCCAGTTTGTCCTTCACTTAGGATGTCTTCTTTTAGTATCTCCAACTAACAGAACCCCACCCTTTCACCCATAGGGTTGAAATGTACATTTTCTTAACATCTCAGACAAGCCCAGGCCAGCCAAAACCCCCAAGGGTCAGTTATCTTTTGCATTTCTTGAGCACTGGTTGAGCATCCCTGTTTGTAAAATGTTAATCTCAAGCACAGAGTTTGAGAGGAAGGGATTCCTGTTTTGCAAGTCATTGTAATTTTCCCCCCAGGTAGCACTGTGCTTTTAGATGAAGCTCAGTGGGTGAAGGCTTAATAAACTATTTTTTGGATTGATGGTATGATTAAAAGTAAGAAGACAATTTTGGCTTAACTGGGAGAAAATTACAAACTAGAATTAATTATGTGTTTTAACAAAAAAAAAAAAAAAAAGGTGTGGAATTGATCTTTTGTTTACTGTAAACATGCTTTCCTTTGAAAACCTTTCACAGACACTGAGTAATTCTGTGCTATCTCTTTGACCCATCTTTTCCCTGTACCCTCTCTTCTCTTTCTGCATCACCCTCCTGAGGGGCTAAGCTTTCTTTTTAGGTTGCTCTCTTCCTCTTCAATGTGTTTATATATTTTTCTTCTTAGAAGTTTTGGGAAGAATTCAGTTACATTTCAAAAGTCTTGCTTCTTCAGAATTAAACCTTTAGCCCTGTGCCTTTTGATTGGCTCTAAAAGTGCATGTGTGGCCTGCGGGGACAGTTGTCAGAGTGGCACCTCACTTCCAGTATGCCCCTCTCCTGTCCTTCAACATTCCATTTTTCCTTTTAACCATAACACTGTTGCTTTAAAAAACAAGTTGATTTTCAACAGATCTTTTGACTTTGATGATTTCCCAAGATATTGCGTGTGAGGTGGGGAGGGTGTATGTGAACTTGTTCTTTCCTGGGTTAGTGACTAGCCTGAGAGAGTTTAAGGAGCTAAACACAACTGGTTCCTTGAGTATGAGAATTATGATTGATTGAGTATAGCTCTATTTTTCTCCACCCTTATCTTCAACATAGTCTTCTCACTTTCTCCATCTTTCTGAAACATCTATAACAGTTTTGACCCTGAACTTTATTCTCTCAACCAGTCTTATCAATGTTGTACCATTTGAAGTTAGGAGGTCATAAAGCCATTAAATAATGTGGAAGATTCATCAATGGCTTTGAAGAACTTTACAAAATATACTGAGTATTCTCAAAAATCAAATCAGATCAAGTTAGAATTTTAAGAATTAATTTGGCATATAAGAGAACAATTTTTGTTTTGTTTTGTTTGTTCGGTTGGTTTTGATTTTTTTTTTTTTTTTTTTTTTTTCCTGGAGAAAGGTTAGTGGCTCCCAGAGAATCTGGGGCAAAAGGCTAGGACCTGATCTAGGAAAGACTTCTTGACATTTACTTGAGAGAGGCATGCAAAGGTAAATCAAACCATTTTTAACACAGTTTTAGAGCTACTTACTTTTTCTTTTAAGATTTTCTTTAAACGTCTGCATAAAGGTTTTATTTATGTTTTAATTGACTAATAAAAATTACATATATTTATTGTTTACACCATGATGTTTTGGAATATCTTTACATTGTAGAATGGGTTAATCAAGCTAAGGAACGTATACATTACCACACATATTTATTATGGTGAGAACACTTACAATTTACTCTCAGTTTTCAAGAATACAACATATTGTTAGTAACTGTAGTCACTATGTTGTAATGTACAATAGGTCAAAAAAAAAAAAGAAAACAGTTCATTAATTGGGAGACTTTGACATGGAAACATGACATGAGTCTCAATATTACAACAATTACAGTACAGCTTGTAGAACACATAGAAGGAAGGATTTTGATCTTTTTTCATGATTGATTACCACTTTTTAAGGCCAATAGGGCTGTTTAAGCTCATTTCTCTATAGCTGTATTGGTTTAGTTACACTGAATCATGTTGATAAGGACAAAAAGTTTATGTTTTGTTTTGTTTATGTTTTGTTAGCCTTTCAGGGAAATCAGGATGATTTAAGTTTTGGTTACTTGACTATAGACAGTTGGCCTTGGGGTAGGTAAATGATGGCCTTCATTTTTATTTATTTATTTATTAACAGTACCCTCTCTTCTTCAGGTGAGCTAAACTCTTTATCCAAGCAATGCTTATTTCTCTGTATCTGCCTCTCTCTTCTCTTCTCTCTAAACAAACACAAACCCCAGTTAGACTGTAATATTACAGTATGGTTTTGATTCTACCCATAGTGATTTATGAGACATTGCTTAAACACACTGTCTTATTTTGTATTCATCCAAATCTCCTCATCCAGCTTTTCACCCATGTTTTTCTTCATATGCTGATGAGTTCCCTTCCCAGAGAATCTAGCCAATTCTTTTGGGGCTGGCTGCTAGCTCCCTCCCCAAGGCCTCAAAGTGCTCTGCTGCCATAGTGGAACCACCAATAATCTTTTTCTAAACAACCTGGAATTTTTTTTTTTTCTCCTTAGATCTGGGTATGGATCAGACCCAGAGCAGCTGATGAGAACTGGTAACCTAAAACAGGGTGCTAAGAAGCATCACTGACATTTATCTGGGCCTTAATGTGTGGCAGGAACTTTTCTAAGGACTTTCCTTATGTGATTTCATTTAATCATCTGAATAACTCCATGAGGTATTATTATTATTATTATTATCCTCATTTTTCAGAGGAAGAAACAGACCGGGGGTGGGGGTAAGTTACTTGCCTAACATCTTTTAGTACGAGATGGGGCTTGGATTATGAACACAGAGGATCAGCCTCCAGAATTTTAGTTCTTGAGCACTCTGCCAAATGGTGCATTATACAAGTAGGCACACACCCCTATTTTCAAACCTTGACTGGAAACACAAGTATTATGGTTCATTTTAAAATACAATGTTAATTTTTCAGTTTATAAGCACAATGTTCACAATTTAGATGATACACTTTGGAATGGTACACTCTGTATATTGGGGACATTTCATTTGGCAGCCACCGAAGCTTGTTAATATCAACAACTGGCTTCATTGGCTCCTTCAAATAAACCCATTTAATCTATTATAGCTGGCCTCTAGCAAATATGCCATAAGTAGAAATACATTTTAAGTTAAAGAATATTCACTGTGATTAGAAGCTCAAAATAAGTATTTTAAATGTGTGTGTCTATATTTGTGTATGTGTAAATAGGTAGATAGATGGGTACACGATAGATACCTTTGAAAACCTTTTTCAGTTATGAAAGCATTTAGTATATAGTGTTAATAGAATTTTATCTATCATAGGTTAGGTGTATTCTGATGTTGAGTTTATGTTTTTAAAATAATTTGGCAGAAATAAAAGTATTGGCAGGTGGGTTGCAGCTTTGGCAATTTTCACTCTAAGACATCAATCGACAAAGCACCAAACAGCAAAACATATTACTCATTGACTGGTAAGTCATAAGCCCCAGAGGCTGTTGATCATTCTGGATACTGGCTGCTTGCCTACTGTAGGACAGATGGAAGAACTGGCTGCTAAATTGTTTCTAGCACTTGAAGCCCAGCATGATTGGGGATCCTGAGCACTGCTGGAAAAATATTTCTCTAGTAACTTATCTTGTGCTTATCAGTGAATTTCCATAGCCCAAGAGAGATCTGTTTTGTTGAGATGGCTTCTGAACAAGTCAAACTCATGTTTCCAAGTCAATTTCTAATACTACGCTTGTTATTGGATATTATTTGAACCAGTTTCTGTTTATGGAACACTTAGAAAATTTAATTGGAAATGTTCATTTTTGGATTCAAAGATTATGTATTGTACTTTTGCTGGAAAGGCTGAAGGTAAAAGTATGGCTACATATCATTTGGCCTAATTTTATTATTCAAAACCAAAAAAAGAATATGTACTGTAATATCTTTTCCATTGCAATGTAGTTTTAATAATGCTGTGGTGAGTGGATTATTGACCAACATTTCCTAGTCCTGGAACCACAGAGAGAAATTAGTCATGTAGGAAAGCTGGCATGGCCTCTCTGGCTCACATTATCTTGATAAAAAAGGTAGGATTGAAGGCTAGGTTTTCTTTCTTTTATTTGTCACCAGGCCCCAATATGTTCTTTTTTGTCCTTTGTCAACTTTTCTTTTCTTCTCTTTTTTTTTTTTTTTTTTTTTTTTGAAATGGAGTCTTGCTCTGTCACCAGGCTGGAAGGCAATGGCAGGATTTTGGCTCACTGCAACCTCTGCCTCCCGGGTTCAAGCAATTCTCTGCCTCAGCCTCCCGAGTAGCTGGCATTACAGTTGCCCACCACCACACCCAGCTAATTTTTGTATTTTTAGTAGAGATGTGTTTTACCTTCTTGGCCAGGCTAGTCTTGAATTCCTGACCTCATGATCCACCCACTTAGGCCTCGCAAAGTGCTGAGATTACAGGCACGAACCACCGCGCCCAGCCGTCAACTTTTATTTTTAACTTTCTCTCCTTTGAATAGACTTAACCCACATAGTTGTATTGAATTCTGATGATCGACAGTACTCTGCTGGGGCTTCCTGGATTCAGAGCCCCACAAGAGATAAAGGAGCAACAGGTAATTACTTGGTGAACAGGAGATATTGAAATTCAATCAAATGTCCTAGAGCTCTTTCCTCCAGACTAAACTATCCCCAACTTACTATGGAACACACATAGACTTTGGTTTTTAGCACCCTTTCAATGCAGTGTCTTTCTTCCCTGATTGCGCTGCATAAAAACTACAAATCATGCCTCTCTGTCTACCCTCCACCCCCGCGCACACACAGATTTTTTTTCCGCCCTCCATGCTTAGTATTCTCCTTCTGTGCACAGGGTCTTTCTTCAAAATACAGTTATTTATTTATGTATGGTAAATTTTTTGTAAAAATAGGGTCTCATTATGTTGTCCAGGCTGGTCTCAAACTCCTGGACTCAAGCAATCCTCCTGCCTTGGCCTCCTAAAAAACATAAAATTATTTTGAATAGAGAGTTGGGAATGAAATGAATTCTTGGATTTTAAGTTTATAGTATTGGGCCTTCTTCTACAAATAGCTGACCTCATATATTACGGGAAGAGGTGTCACTTGTTTTATTCTGTAATGATGCATAGACAAACACTGCACCAGACCCATTTCACAAAGCACACAGCCCTCACATCCACACTCATTCATATTTTCTTCAGTACATAAAATGGTTAGAAAGTATTGACACGTAGTTTTCACATTTTGATTATGTGATTTGCTCTTTGGTAACTTTATTTTTTATTATTGCTCAAAAAATAAACACATTCCTATTCATGCAGACACCATTATCAATTCATGTCAGATTAAATAATTTTAAAATTAATTAACTTATTAACAAAATAATAGTATAGTCTCTTATAAATCGCCTACATATGGCATTGTTTTGATAAGCCAAAGACTAACCCATGATAACATGCATTTAGGAGCAACCAAGAGAAGAATATATAAGAAATCTCCAGATAATTCTATATACTTGGGCTTAACTATGGTCAAAGTATTGCCCTGAGGCCACTTTTAAAGAATATTTCTGATTTAAATAATGGTTTTGACATATCTTAAGGAAAATGTTGGCAACAAATCTAGAGATGAATTGAGGACTTACTCACTTTACAAAAATATTTCTTCAACATGTAAAAGCATACAGCTCTAAAAGTCTATTATTTCACATTTCCCTAGTATTGATTAGTAGATTCTTGCTGAGAAAAAAAATGAAAGAAGTAAAAATAGATACATTTTAAATTAAGGCATTAAGGCTATGCATGGTGGCTCATGCCTGTAATCCCCGCTATTCGGGAAGCCGAGGAAAGAGAATGGCTTGAGGCCAGGAGTTCAAGACCAGCCTGGACAGCGTGGCAACAACCTGTCTCTACAAATTTTTTTCTAAAAGTTAGCTAGGTGTGGTGGTGTGCACTTGTAATCTTACCTATTTGGAAAGCTGAGGCAGGAGGATAATTTAAGCCTAGGAGTTTGAGGCTGCAGTGAGCTTTGATCACACCACTGCACTTCAGCCTGGGCAACAAAGCGAGACCCCACCTCTGAAAGAAACCTAATAATAAGAAAAAATATATAATCAAGGCATCAAAAGTGATTGATACTTTGATATGCCTTTAACCTAAATGTAAAAAATATATTATAATGTAGATCTATAGAAACATGACATATAATTTACAAAATGTTGGTGAACATACAGCCTTCTGAGACATAGGTTTTCTGCAGATCAATGCAAGTTGCACACATATAACTACTGACAAATGGCCTCCAGAAGTTAGAGCAGGCATTGTTAATTTAGGGCTATATGGGTTCCAAGAGTCCCAGCCCAGTCAGACTGGGATCCGTCAATTCCTGGAGTTAGGACTTGGCTTGTACGTGCTCTTATTACAACATTATTTTGACATTGTTTGTGTTCATTAGTTGGAGGACTTGGGTGGCAGTAGAAATGGAATCTCTAGGGTCAGCATCCCTGTAGCAGGAACTTGAGTCTGAAGGAATCCTTGAATGGACATCAGTGGATCTATAAAAACTTTAAAATCACGGACAAAAATGTATGGGATGGGGACAAGCCAATAATATGGTTTAAATATTTCTAATCTTTTCTTTTCTGGTTAGGGAAGGTCTTTTATTAACTTCTATTAGGTTACAACCAAGAATACTTGATTGAATTTCAAATACCAGAGGATTAAATTACTGTAATATAGTAAAAATGTGACTTAAAACATTAAATGGATTAAGGAGAAAGCAAGAAAAGAGTGAAGGTGGGGAGGGGAGTTTTTGGAGGGGTAGAACTTTATTGGTGGTAGGGGAATATATGTAACCTTATTATGGAAATATTCTCCATCACACGCTCACCTTGACTATCTGTGTGAAGAGCAGAGGGCACTTTGCTTTGATACTATCTTTTTTGCTGTGCAATTTCTACCATATCACTTAACATCTTCCAGTTGTTATTTCTTCATTTGTGTTCCTCGTGTTTTGCTACTGACCTCCCTTGGAGGGATGTTATAAGGCATAAATCATTAATGATTATAAAGTGCTTTGGAAATAAAAAGTATGCTTCAGGGATAACCCAGATGCACCTAGGAATTGCAGCATGAACAGTACAAAGCAAAAGGCATATTGTCAGAATTCCTTTCGGGAGTCCAGATCAGCCAGGCCTTCTGCTCATATCAGGGTGAATTAGGACCACGAATCTGAAAGTACATCTGATACTGCTTGGCTTGTACATCCTCTTGTTACATTATTTTGACATTGTTTGTGTTCATTTGTTGGAGGACTTTAAACCCTTTTCTAACCAAAGGAAACCAAAGTGCCTACTGCAAACATTTTTCAAAGATGGTGTCACTGTGATTGAGGATAAAAAATTGATCTACTGAATAAAAATGTTGGAATGGCATGTTTATCTTACTTGTTTGTCGAGATACAAGTAAGGCAGTGATTCAGAAGAAGTCTTCATTAGAATGCACCATTTATCTAATACTTTGACAATCAGTGATATCTTCTCTCTCCCTCTGCTGTCTCTCTTTATGAAACCAAACACTGACCTGTCTTTAACCTCCAATATCAGATACAAGAAAACACAGACCAATGGAAGTAAATAATCTATCTAGTTAGTGTTAGGGATAAGACTAGAAACTAGGTATTTCATCTCCCAGTTCAGTACTTCTATATATCTGTGTATTCTTTGATCATTTCTAAGAAGATACCAAGTAGCTTTAATCAAACATTCATCCTTCCTAAAAGGACCTGAGATTTTTATTCAAACATCCCAGAATACCAGTTATTCATAAAGCTGCCTGTCCATGCATTTAGAGTGTGATAGAGATCAACGGTAACATCTGTCATGTTACTACACTCCAAGATTGATTTCTGTGGTCTACTGGGTTTGATGGAAAGTGCCTTCTTCCCTTCCAGTCTACATATCTTCTTTAAATATGACTTTTATAGATCGAGGTGAATACATGATTAACTGCATTTTCCTCCTATTCATTTATCTATGTATAGAAAAATGTGGGAAAGGAGCAGGAATCTAAATAAACCCCAGAATTTTCAGCTGTAGAGGTATGCACAGTTCAAAAGAGACACTTGTAGACTAAATTATTCAGATGATAGTAGAAATTCCCTATTTTAGATTCCAAATGCAGATCCAGCCTCAGTGATGAATACCTAAATATAATTCCCAGTCCTTTTATTTCACATCTTTCTCCCCAAGGACCAGCCTCTTCCTCCTTCTTTGGAGGCTCCTCTCTCTAATCGTTTTACTACCATGCTTTTTTCTCCTTGATACTGTCCAATCTATATACACCGTTAGATTGGACCATCCCAACTGAGAAAGCACAGTGTGGGATGGAGAAGGGAGAAGGCCTGACTCATTTTTGTACCAACAGTTCTGAGTGATTGGTAGGGCCAGAAATAGCTCTTCTGTGCTACAAGCTTAGGGACAAACAAACACTATGATTGTTAAAAGATGTTAAATAGAGCAATCAGGGGTTTGACTGCTCAAATGTAGCTGCAACCGGGACCAATCTGATCTGAGCTCTGAGGCCCAGTTTGTTTTGTATAGAAACAATTTATTTTTTATGTTCTCCCAGAGAACATCAGCCTTGAAAACCTGTTTGTGCTAACCAGACTCATAGAGGACTGATTTCTGAATGTGAGTGCCACTTTATTCAACTGTAATGCCACTAATCTAGTTTTGCAGCCACCATGGCCCTGTCTGTTCACACTTTCTTGGTGCTAATGGATCCAAGATGTAGAATTAGTGACTAGAAAATAAGTAGCCACAGAAAAAGAATTGGAACAGTTAGTGAGTTGTTCAATCTGACCTGTAATGGAACCTAGAAAATTATTCCTATTCCTCTATGATCACCTCCTTATGTCTTAGTTAGTCAGGCTGCTGTAACAAACTACCATGAACTGAGTGACTCATGAACAACAGAAATGTATTCATCACAGTTCCAGAGGCTGGAAGCCTGAGATTAGGGTGCTGGTGTGGTTGAACTCTGGTGAGAGCTGTTTTCTGAGTTGCAGACTGCTCTCTTGTTGTATCATCACAAAGTGGAGAACAGAGGGATGGGGAGCTTTCTCTGGGGTCTCTTTTATAAGAACATTAATTCATGAGAGCTCTGTCCTTAGGACCTTGTCTAATCTTAATTACCGCCCAAAGGCCCCGCCTTCTAATGCCATCACATTAGGGGAAGGGTTTCAACATATGAATTTTGGGATGGCGTAGATATTTAGGCTGTAACACCTTATAATTAACTGAACCATGTGTGTTCATTCATTTAATGTGTGTTTACTATGCTTCACTTATGTGCCAATCACTGTCCTAGGTTCTTATATTTATCAGTGAACAAAATAGACAATGATCTCTGATTTTAATTGTCTGTATCCAGCAGCCCATGCTGTAAGAATATTAGAATATTAGTTCCATTAGGGATAGGACTAGCATAGTGGATATTGGGCACACTTCTCTTAGTTTTATGAATGAATCCAGGCTGGCTCCTCCTGGCCAAATCTGTGCCCTTTGACATTTCATTTTCAGGCTGTAAATCAGTGCTATTCATTAGAATATTCAGTGCTAATGGAAATAGTCTCTGTGCTGTCCAATATGGTAGCCACTGGAAATATGTGGCTTTGAGAACTTGAAATGTGGCTAACGCGACTGAGGAATTACATTTTAAATTTTATTTAACTTTAATTAATTGAAATGTAAATTGAAGTAGCTGCACAGAGCTAGTGGCCATTGTACTGGAAGGTGCAGTCCTGGCTGATCCACAGCCCCCTCGTGTCTCTGTGAGATTAGAGACTGCTACCTTTGAAAAGTTGCTTCTTAGAAGATAGTGCAATGGACCATTCTGGTTGTTGAGGCATCCAGAAACCAGACTCTTCCTATTCAAGTGAGTAGGAGCACTCACTTACAATAAATAGGAAGTTGCATAATCAAGTAGGGAGACCTAGATTCCTGGAGATGATGTCAACAGGTGGCCACTTATGCAAATGTTTACTACTTAGATCTTCAAGGACTCCTAACAGGGAATTTCAGCTGTTTGGGAGGTCTCACAAGATACCATATATAATCAAAGGTCATGAGGCCTGGCCTAAGGTAGAAATCTTTTTTTGTTGTTGTTTTTTGTTTTGTTTTGTTTTTAAAAAAACAGGCTGGAGTGCTGTGGCACAATCATAACTTGCTCACTGCATCCTCAAACTCCTGGGCTCAAGCAATCCTCCAGCCTCAGCCACCAAAATGCTGAAATTTCAGGCATGAACCAAAAGGTAGATATCTTTAAACACCAGGTTGAGGTTTGAGAACAGAATTCCTGTTCCTGGAAAGGCTGTTAAGAAGGAGGCAAGACCACCATCTTTGAGAGATTGTGATGGGTGGATTTCGAACCCTGGAAACCCATGTAGGCAACTTCCCAGCGACTAGAATTGGGGTACTAGGAAAGAGGAAGATTTCCAGACAAAGGAACTTGTTCTTGAAAGTATACGGTGAACAGCAGCAAAGTTCACATGTTGTTGAGTCCAGTGAGCTGAACCAGGCTCTTTCCATTCTTCGTTGATAGAGCTGACTGGCCTGGGACCTGGGAATCAGATTGTTCCATCTGTTGCCAGGGAAGGAATGTGTGTGCCATAGGAAAAGAATTGGAACAGTTAGTGAGTTATTTAATGTGCCTGGAGGAAGGAGGGGGTAACAATGTGTTGTCTTTGCCTTTTTAGAGATTTTGTGTTTCTCCTTGAGGATATTTAGCAGAAGGACATCATTTCTTTGAAAACACTGCAATATAAAACTATTATAGCTTATATCTTCAGATGTTAAGAGGTTAATTCTCTCCGTTTATGATGACTGCCCTAAGCTTTAGTTCCATGACACCAACCACAGAGAAGTCCAGCAAAGATGGAATCCTGTGGTGTGCTGAGTCAGGAGATTCCAATGGGAGTATATTTAGTCTGAAATCTCTGGGGCTGAAAATTTAACATTCAAAGCCAAGTGGGCAAAGCTGGCTTGGGTAGCTGAGTGCATGATCAGGTGCTAGAGAGAAAAGCAGAGATTCAGTTTAGGAGAACCCTGAGAAGTTCATTCCAGCTCCTTGCTTGCTGCCTTCACAACTTTTTATTGGACCAGTTCTATGCCAGGTGACTCTGTACAGTCATTGTAAAGGTCTTGCAAGGCTACAGGTAATTTGGAACTTGCAACTCTCTATATACTTCAAATTATTTCTCAAAAATCTTTGGACCTAAGTGAGTTCTTGTTCTCAATCTACCGTTTATTTAGCCTTATTGCCCAAGGTCTTTAATGACCCTTGACTAGAATACCTTCACATATCAAAAGATTCAATTGGAGTACATGAGTTCCAAGGTATTTCTTTCTGATGAAAAATATCTATCTTGGTTTTTACTTATTAGAAATGGAAATATAAGCACTTTGTACTCATTTTATAGGCCACAGGATAATCACCAGGTTGGTGCGGGTGTGAGGGTGAGTGTCAGAACTCCAGAGAAGTGGTTATGTTTTGAGGAGCCATATTCAGGATCATATAAATTTATATTGGGAAAATGTGAATCAAACCACTTGTACTGAATGCTTGACTACACTTTTCCATGGTACACATCATCATTTCCTTTTAAGAAATGATCACTCCACTTAAAATTGTAACCCATTCCCTCAAGTAGTGGCATTTCCTGCTTCTCTTCTCTGTTTTCTCCCAATCTTAATCACTTGTAATATAATATAAAATGTACTTCTTTTAAAAAAAAATTGTCTTATCACTCTTTATTGAAATGCAATCTCCATGCAGAAAGGGATTTTTGTTTTTTCCACTAGTATATCTTCTGACTTAAACTGCTTCTGACACATAATGGGTACACAATAAGTAAGTGTTGAATGAAAGAATGAGTAAGTAAGTGAATGAATTTTTTGGCTGATAGGAGTATCAAACATATAGATTCCAAGACGTGAACCTTGTAGATGGCACCCGGTATGAGAACTTCTCAGTATTTTCCTTGGAAGTACATCAAAGACTACAAAGTGCTCACCAACCCCATTTCGTCTTCTTTCTTGGCATCCAGCCACACAGTCTTTCCATCTACCTCTACATTTGATGACACTATGTGATAGTGTTCTGTCCAATTACATGTGGATGGAAGTGATGGTTGCCACATCCTGGCCTGGCCTTGAGAACCTGACTTCATGGTCCACCATGCTTTTCCTCTCCTATTAGGCTTGAATGGAGCTGAGACCCAGGGCATACTTACACCTCTGTGCTGAAAGTGGCCAAGTGCACAAGAAGGAAGGTTCTGAGACCCTGGGAAGAACCATCCAACCGGGAGTGCTGCCCCCTGCCTCGACACACACAATTGAATTTTAGCATTAGCATTGTTGTAACAATGCAAGAGGTAAACTTATACTGTATTAAGCCTCTGAAATTTGAGGTTTGAACTTTTATAGCAGCAATTATTGTTTCTTTAACCTCCAGCATGAAATTTTCATGTTTATTAAAAGAAGAAATCCAGTTTTGGAAAAAACACTGCTAACGAATATGAGTGTGTACATTACTGTGTTCTCATGGTGCTAATAAAGATGTACTCAAAACCAGGTAATTTATAAAGGAAAGAGGTTTAATTGACTTACAGTTCCACATGGCTAGGGAGGCCTTACAATCATGGCAGAAGGCAAAGGAGGAGCAAAATAATGTCTTAGACGGTGGAAGGCAAGAGAGAGCTTGTGCAGGGAAACTCCCTTTTATAAAACTATAAAATCTCATGAGACTTATTCATTATCACGAGAACAGCACAGGAAAGATCTGCCCCCATGTTTCAATTACCTCCCACCAGGTAGATAATCGAATTCCCACTACATGTGGGAATTCTGGGAGCTACAATTCAAGATAATTTTGGGTGGAGTCACAGCCAAACAATATCACTGTGTTACTGAAATAATCTCAGTGCCCTGGTCACAGCCCAATGTGTCAGTTTAAGGGAAAAAAAAAAATTAACTTTAAAATACAGAGAAAAAAATTCTGCTTTTTCTAATCAGTTAACTGACATGCTTTCATTTTTATTTCTTTAATGGGTTAATTTCCTTCACAGGACAGAAGCATTAGGCTCTGGAGAATTTTAGCATGCACCCAGATATTTTTTTTTTTTTTTACTTGTCCTTCATATTGCTTTCAGAAACCACTCAGTGTGTTGTGTTATAAGAATGTTTTAATCTCGTGGAATGTTTGTGTCAACTCTTTCAAATTAAGTGCGTCTTCAAGAGAGAACCAAAAATCATAATTTTTTTTCAGTATATTTGCTAGAAGTGTATCCTTTTTAATTCATTTGCTGGAGTTTTTTGTGTTTCTCTTTAATGTAAGGAGTGTAATCTGTGGGCCATGTGTTACTACCTAGGTAAGCTGGCACACTGTGTTTTTGTGGGAACACTAATCTTTTACAGTTTTTTCTCTCCCATTAAGTTTGAAATTTGTAGTTCTAGCAATATCTTTCTTGGAACACACATTAAGGAAAATTATGGGCTGGGCACGGTGGCTCATGCCTGTAATCCCAGGACTTTGGGAGCCCAAAGCGGGTGGATCATGAGGTCAGGAGTTTGGGACCAGCCTGACCAACATGGTGAAACCCCATCTCTACTAAAAATACAAAAGTTAGCTGGGCTTGGGGGCGCTCCTGTAATCCTAGCTACTCAGGAGGCTGAGGCAGGAGAATTGCTTGAACCTGGGAGGTGGAGGTTGCAGTGAGCCGAGATCGTGCCATTGCACTCCAGCCTGGGCAACAGAGCAAGACAACATTTCAAAAAAAAAAGAAAAGAAAAATTATGGTGAAATAATGGATCTTAATTATGGAGAATGGAGAATGGAAGTATCAAAGTAGAGAAACTTTCTAAGAATCTGTTTTCTTCCCCTGGAGATTTCTTTGAGGGGGCCTCATCTTGACTGGAGTGAGATGTTACAAGGCAGTGTCCATTCTCCTACAGCCACTCCCACCCTCTGCCATCCTGAGGCAGTGTTCTCATTGCTGATAGATGAAAGAAAACCGGGACCGCCTTGTCCATAAACTTGAAGTGAATCTAAACGTGTAAGATTTCAGTCTGGGTTCAAAAGTGCATGTGAAGAAAAGTCTAGTGAACCTGACTGTGGTTAACTTGGAGATTTAATTACCTGAGAGAAGAGAGAGTGAATACCTTCGGCTGCCAGAGGCTTAGTACGCCTTGCTTTTGGCATTTGTTTTTACGTCATTATAGCTTTGGATGCTAGTCTTCAATAAGGCTGCAGTGATCATAATGATAATGTTGTTCACAGGCACCCTGTAAGACCTCATTTACATAGGCTAATAGGGCTGGAGAAGCTCAAGTAAAAAGTAATAATGATTAACTGTGTTTTTATTTTACTTTCGATTGTGATTTTCTTTTTTAATTGCAGATGCACTTCCATAAATAGAGTCAACTTTTAGTTCTCACCCAGGTGTAGGTAAATGGGAGGAAGTGGTGAGTGAAAGGGGAAAGTCAAATTGATATTAAATATTCCCATAACCTTTAATCACAAATGCAAATTGGTGTTTACTTAGATAGGGAATCAAAAGTTCTTGATGTCATATGGGATCACGTATTAGGATTTGAGTATTATGCAGAGTAATTTGAATTTGTATTCATCAAAATACTGTGAACTAAATATATTTAATTGTATATTATTCCAGAAACCTTCATTTTAAATCTGTAGGTACCTATGGACATGTTAATATATTCTTGCATTATGATAAAAAATGGTATTTTAGAAATTTCTAAGTAGTTTTCATTGAAGCCAGTTAGACTTATTACCGATTCTTGATATCATGGAAAATTTAATGTGTACAATAGTTGAGATTATTATTATTTACATTCCTCCCTTGAACTAATTAATTGGTAACTTAATTTTTCTTCCCCTATCCTCTCCATGCAATGAATTTCAGAAATTTATAATAACAGCAAAAAAAAAATAAAATAAAATACATTTAAAAAACCTCATCTGTAACATGAGTAACGTCTAGAATAATGAAAGGAATTTCACCTGTAGGATTTAGGTATTTGCCTTCTTGTAAATATTATTATGGAAAATGTTCACAGAAGTGATTTCTGATGTCTAAGCAAGGACTGTTTTTCTTCTTTTTGACCTTGTAGGGTGGGGGTGGGGGCAGTGGTACAGGAGGAGGTGGTAATAAGTTAGAGTTAAGTGACTCTTTTACAGTTACACTATGACACAGGAGGGCACAGCAACACCCCTAAATCTCTAAGGCTGGTTGTTGCCGTAGGCTGGAGAGCAGAGAGGAAAAATAACTAGTTTTAGAGACAGATAAACTGGAGTTTGAATTCCATTTTGGCATGTGCAAGCTAGATTGTGTGAAAATTAGTTACCCTTTATAACCTTTATTTTATTCATTTGTATAATAGAAAAAATATTTTACCGGATTGATGTGAGTATTAAATGAAAGAGAATTTCCGGTTACCTACCTCTGTATGTTGTTACATGTCAGTTCTGGGAGAGTAACACAACCTGACTCCACAGGAAAGGACAGTGGAAGCCTGTTTAAGATCCTCCCAGGTTCCTCCCTCTGCATCACTTCAATGGGCTGAGTTTGATCAGTGTCCTTTCCCTCTAAAAAGCCATAGCTGTAAGGATAGTAGCTTTCAGTGAGCTCCGTGAATCCTACTAGCAAATTATCAACCTGAAGGTGTTTTTGGGGACCCCTTTTCCCAAACATGCCATTGGTATTAGAAGTGAGGACCTTCTTGGAGAATGTGCCCACAAACCAGGGCTATTTGGCTAACTTTTAGCGCAAATGAAAATCAGGGTTCTTCATTGTACCCTCTACTAGGCATGTCAAACTTTTTTTAAAGGCCAATTCCACAGATTTTTCTTGGAGAAACTTGCCAAAGGCTTAGAAGGGACTAATCCCAAATAACATGTGGCTTCAGAACCCCAGTACATCTGGTACAAACAGGTGGAGGACATTTCAGTGCAGAGAAAATGGTCTAATGTGATTTGGAATATAGGCACAGAGAAAAAGAGATTCTGTTAGTTGGTGTTGGTTGCTTAAATTAGGAAATCGTCTGGCCTTGAAGCTGAAGCTCAAACTAAGGCAGCCATAATGGTCCATGTGCAGCAGAGTGTGGAAACAGAACATGAAGAATAAAAGCAACTTGAAGGGAGAAACAGAACCAGAGCTGAGGCTTGGCAGGATGAGAGCAGTGCAGAATTGATCACTTTACAGGCCTTGTAAGACGCAGTATTTCTCCCTGTGTTTCCTTATCACAGTTTTCCTCTGTCTCTTCCAAACACCCTCTACCTGAGCACAAGTGTGAGAGTTTTCTCATTTCTTGTAACCAAGAGATTGCTAATGAAGACATTCTGAATGAGGCTTATGTTATTTAAAAATTGCTACAAAAGAGAATGTGTTAATATCGATATTTAAATTGCTAAAACACATATCAAAATATCAATATACCAAAAATATCAGAAATAATTTAGAATGGGGGACTCTTTTCTTAAGTGAAAAATTTAACTTCAGCAGTATTTAAAGGAATGTAAGAAATGCATATTAATACAGCAAGAATATGCCATTTTACATATTTTAAAATAATACATTGCATTGAAATACTGGTAATATCCTTTGTTAAAGAGGTTGTGGTAAAAACATACACCCTCATACAGTATTGGAGATTGTAATATGACACTATTCTTTTGGAAAACAATTTGACAATATGTTTTAAGCTGTAATTATAATTATATCTGTTGGCCCAGTAATCCCACTCCTAGGAACTTAAATGTAAACTGTCAAAAAGAAAAAGTCTTAGGCATAAAGACATACAATTTAAATACAAAAATATGAAGCAACTTTATTTTCAGAAGGGACTAGTGGAGTAAGTTACTTTCGCTCAAATTGATGGATTGTTATGCAGCCATTACATGAGAATTATTAAGATTAAGGAGCAACAAGAAAAATTGCTTATATTCATGACACAAAATGAAAAATAATGGAGAATATAAATTTGTATCGCTACCATCATAGAACTGCATAGGAATAATATGTAGTAGTAATAATTTATCAATCGTGCACTAGTTTTGTACTTTAGGTGCATGATTTACTCAAGTTTCACAACCACCCTAACGGGTAGCACTAATCTTATTCCATTTTACAAATGAGAAATTTAGACACAGATAGTTTAAGTGACCTGATGTTTCATAGTTGGGACTGATGTTCTGTTTCAGCCCAACTGATCTGATGCCAACTGGGGTACTGTAATAACAATTTTGATGTTAACCTACTGGAGTTGACATCAGACTCCACAAGTTAAAGGCTTAGTCCTCCGCAAGACTCTCTTTAATTCAAATGCCATTTGTGCTTTGCTATCTGTACTTGAGCCTAGGAAGGCCACTTGCACTTGTAACCAACTGACTATAAATTTCGAGGTTCCCACAACCCCCTCGTGTATGATAATTTGGTAGAACAACTCAGATAATTGCTACACTTATAATTACAATTTATTATAAAAAATACAGATGAGAAACAACCAAATGAAGAGACATACAGGATAAGTTTGGGGGGAGGGACCAAGTGCTTCCATGCCTTCTCCTTGTAAAATCCAGGTGCATCTTCCCAGCATATCAATGCATACACCACCTGGAAAGCTCCAATGAACCTTAGTGTACAGAATTTTTATTGAGGTTTCATTACATAGACAAGATTGATTAAATAATTGGCCATATGATTAAACTCAATATCTAGTCCCTGCCCCTTCTTAGAGATTAGGCTGGTCCAAAGTTTCAACTCTTTAATCATGTTGTTGGCCTTCCTGGTGACCAGCCCCCTGAAATAATCTAGCAGCTCAGCATGAGTGACTTTATTATTAATAGTAACAAAGACAACCCTATTACTTAGGAAATTCCAAGGGCTTCAAAAGTTTCAAGCCAAGAACTGGGGACAAATACCATTTATATTCTCTATTATACCACAAGTCCCTTTCAAAAACTAGGAAAATTTATTTTTTATTCTTGTGCAAGCATTAGGCCCCTGTAATATAATGATGATCTAATAAACAAACGAACAAACAAACAAACAAAAATACTGGGTTCTAACTGTTCAAACCTTTCCAAGCTCTAGTTCTACTAATTTACAAGCACTGGTGATCTTACCCTCCTGGGCTCAGGGTTTTCTTCTGTAATGACTCCTTAAATGATGTTAGGTGTTGCTTCAACTTCCTATCTTCCATCACTCTCTGTTGTTGTTGTTTTTTTTCTTTTCTTTTAGCATGGCTTACATTATAATTGAATTTAGCCCAGATGTCAGGAGTCACTGGGTTCAAACCTTATCTTCATCATTTGTAACCTGTGTGATCTTGAGCCTTAACCTCTTGGTGCCTCAATTTTTTCATTTGTGAAAATATGAGAATAGTAGTGCTTCCTTCACAGTATTGCTGAGAGAATAAGATGTAATTATTCAGGTAAAGACTTTATCACTGATTCTGGCATAAGTATAGTAAGGACTCAATAAATGTTCTCAGCAGTAATTTATAATGTATCAAAATTTTATAGGATTTTAAGTCAAATCTCTCCAGTATAAAAGTTGAATACATCAAAGGTCTGTAGAACTTCACTTCATTCTTGATAAAAATGTCAGGCATATTAACAATGACATATAATTTAAAAAATAGCCAGGTGCAATGGCTCATGCCTGTAATCCCAATACTTTTGAAGGCTGAGGTGCGCGAATCACTTGAGGTTAGGAGTTTGAAACCAGCCTGGCCAACATGGCAAAACCGTGTCTCTACATAAACTACAAAAATTAGCTGGGTGTGATGGTGTACACCTGTAATCCCAACTCCCCAGGAGACTGAGGCATGAGAATCACTTGAACCTGGGAGGCAGAGATTGCAGTGAGTTGTGATTGCACCACTGCACTCCAACCTGGGCCAAAGAGCAAGACTGTCTCAAAAAAAATTTTTTTGTGTGTAAATACATATATACAAAATTTTCACTAGGAAAATAATGATAATTTGTCCGGTAACCAAATACTGTTATTACAGGTTACCTAAGTTGCTGTGAAGAAGAATATGTTATGGACATTTTTGCTGTCATGAAATAATTACAAACTGAATTCAGAATATAACAAACTTATTTTTGTATATAGGTCAGGAAGGGATAACTTGGAAAATCCTTTATATGAACCTTTATATGAATGGAAGATCTGAGCCAGTGACTATCCAATTAGTCTAGATGCACATGTGTACCTACTTAATGGAGCAATCTCATCAAAGTGTTAGAAAAAGTAAATTTGTCTTAGAACAGTTCTGGTTTTATCATTATTCAGCCATGAGACTTTGACTTCTGTAACAAACAAGTTAGAAATAACAGCTAATGTAAAATATGTGACTTGTGACTAAGTGAGAAAGATTATACTATATGATGCTATCCTTAAAATTCAATTATTTCTTTTTTTCTGTTTGCTTGACTATATGCTATAAATACAATTAAAAATTTGTCTTAAAATTCATTTTTTTATAAATAACCAAGAAAACAAGAATATGGTAGGCTTAAAAGAAATTTCATTTAAAACATTCCTTTTGCTTTTTGAAATTTTGACCTAGAACAACCAGTGTTCCTATTATGGCATGTACACAATTTTTACATTTTTCTTCACTTGTGTCTATGAGATATTAACAATATTTATAATATAGAAATAATTATCATAAACATAATATGACCAATATCCAGATAATTAATAATAATTCCTACACACATTACATGTTTATCCAGTATGTATATTTATAAGAGACATTATCTTTGTACTTTTATTTCTTCTTATCCACATTTCTTAGAATGTAATACATACAACACTTGGATAAACATATCAGTAATTCTAATAATTCTAAACACGATATTTTTCTGATGTTGAGATAAGTTGACCTATCAAGGTAAAAATGGTGAGCACATTCTTACTGTTCATTCATTCTTTCTTGTATTCACTCAGCTAATTCAACATGAGTGCTCTACCTTCATGATTTTGGACAAAACAGAATATTAGTTCTGTGAGAAGTTACTGAGCATAGAGATTACCATTTGGTAGGAGAGATAAGTAGTATATCTACATGGCTCTAATCAAAGATAGAATGCATTAAAAGATGTAAGTACAAAATGTTGTAGGAATTTGAACATGAAGGAGACTTAGGGAGCTTAAGTGATCAGTAAAGATATCTCAGTTATTGAATGACTGATAAACGAGTTTTCCAGTGACACTCTAGAATAATCCTGACTGTTCCTGGGCAAGTGTTTGATCAATATTTTTTAAGTTTTTAACATTTTATAACATATTAATACTTGATCAATCAATAAATATATTGTTAATCTTTCCAAATTTAATGGCCAATAAGGAAAGAAATTGCTTAACAGTTAGTTATCATTTTGTTCATATAATTATATACATTCTTCTGCAAGAGACACTAATTACTTAAAAGTTATCTTAGCTTGGGCTTCTAAAACAAAATACTCCAGACAGGGTGACTTGAACAACATTTATTTCTCACAGTTCTGAGGGCTGAGAAGTCCAAGATCAAGATGTCAGCAGATTTAGTTCTTGGTACTGACCTACAGACGGTTGACTTCTCCCTGTGTCCTCCAGATGGTGAAGAAGAAGAGTTCTTGATCCTTTTTTTTTTTTTTAACAAGGGCATTAATTCCAACATGAGTGTGCCACCCTCATTATTTAATCTAACCCTAATTACCTCCCAAAGACTCCACCTCCAATATTCTCCCATTGGGGATTAGGGCTTCAATATATGAATTTTGGGGTGACACAAACATTTAGTCCATAGCAAAGGTTAAGGATCATTTATTCCTCTTCTAAATGCTATTCCTTTGGTGTGGATATGAAATAATTTTGTGTTCGTGACCTACGGAGGTGAGAGCTTTATTAGCAACAACCACCAACCTGATTTTTCACTTAGAAAGACTATACAGTTGGTCTTAGAATTTAATTAAATTACATTAAATTTAGAATTTAATTTAATTCAATCTTTGAGCCTACATAAAGAAGAAACTGCTCATCTTCTATATTAATTACTTATTATTTACTTGCTGATTCATTCATTCCACTGTGCATGCATTGATGACTTGATCTTATGAATCAGAACCTTCAGCTGAGGAAACTGCTTACTTGGAATGGTAGATAATTTGGGAGATTTTTTATTTGTATTTCCTTGGCCATCAAGGAGAACCAATTATATTAAATAATATTCTGGCAGCCATAGAACTATCTGTAGCTCCCAAAGTAGTCAGCTTAAGGATCATTGAAAAGAAATGCAATCTAAATATTTCTTATTGTGTGTATATATATGTCTTTATAAATTTATTTCCTGGTCTCAAGACTTTGAAGATTTTAGGTCAAGTTATAGTTATCCAAAGACCATATAAATCATATATATGCTTTTAGTATATATCTATCATCTCTTTCTCTATATATGCACATGTAAAACTTATATCCCTTGTCACTAATTAAAAGAGATAATTTTATTGTTTTAAACGTTCTATTTTGAAATAACTAAATTCACAGGAAGGTGAAAAATACGAGAGGTTCTATGTATTCTTCACCCAGTTTCCTTGACTGATTCATTTTGCATAACTAGATTACTTTACCAAAACTAGGAAATTGACATTGGTAAAATGTTTTTACACAGTTCTATGTCCTTCAATCACATGGGGTAGATTCCTGTAACCACTACTACACAGACACAGAACCATTACATTACCACAAATACCTACCTCATGCTACCCACTCATAGTCAAACTCACTCCCACCCACACCATCTCTGACACCTGAAAATCACAAATTTGCCCTCTCTGTAATTTGGCCATTTTGAGAATGTTATATATAAATGGAATCATGAAGCTTGTGATTTTTTTTATTTTGGCTTTTCTCCACTCAGTATAATGACAGAGAGATCCATCCAAGCCATTCCACGTATCAGTAGTTTGTTTCTTTTATTGCAGGGTAGTAGTCCGTAGTATGGACATATCCTAGTATCCTTAACCAGTCACTTACTGAAGGACAGCTTTATTGTTTCCACTTTTTGACTATTACAAATAAAAGTTACTGTGAACATTTATGTGCAGGTTTTTATGAAGATGTAAATTTTCATTTATCTGGGATAAATGCTTTATGAACCAGCAATCATGTGATTGCTGTACCATATGCAATGTATGGGTTCTGTAACAAGTTAGAAATAAGAGCCAACATAAATCACTAAATGAGAATTATGTTATATACTACTCTTAAAGTGTCAATTATTTCTGTTTTTTTTTTTTTTCTATTTGCTTGACTATATGTTATAAATACAATTAAAAGTTTATCTTAACTTTTAATTGTCTTAACTTTTGATTGCTGGTTCATCTGATAGGTTCATGGTGCATTTTCTAAGAAACTGCAAAACAGTTTTCCAGAGTGCATGTACAATTTTACATTCCCTTCAGCAATGCATAAAAGGTCTAGTTTCTCCACATCCTTGCCAGCATTCTTCCCCCAGCTGTTCTAATAGGTATGTAGTACCATCTCCTCAGTAGTCATAATTTGTGTTTCCCTGATAACTAGTGATGTTGCACAGTTTTTTTTTTCATGTGTTTAATTTATCATCCAAATAACCTCTTCAGTGAGATACCTCTTTATGTCCTTTGCCCATATTCTAATTGGGTCGTTCATATTTTTACTGTTGAGTTTGGAGAGTTCTTTTTGGATTCTAGATATCGGACCTTTGTCATACATATGGTTTGCAAATATTTTCTCCCAGTCTGTGTGTTTTCTCCTCATCTTTTAATAGGGTCCTTCACAGAGCAAAAATTTTACATTTTGATAAAGTTTAATTTATAGATTTTCTTATTTTACAGATCATGCTTTTGCTGTCATGTCTAAGAACTTTTTACAAGCTCTATATTCTGATACATTTCTTATATATTTTCTACTAAAAATTTCATAGTTTTATATTTTATACTTAAATCTACAATCTGTTTGAATTCACTTTTGTATAGGATGTGAAGTTGAGGTTGAGATGATTTATTTATTTACTCTACCTATGGATAGCCAATTGTTGTAGCAACATTTGTTGAAAAGGTTATCCTTACTCTATTGAATTGCTTTTGTACTTCTGTCAAGAAATCAGTACCATACATGTATGGATCTACTTTTGGGTTCACTAATCCGATTTATTGCTCTTGTGTCAGTCCCTCTGCCACTATCACACAGTCTTGATTGGTGTAGCTATACAAGAAGATTTAAAATCAAGTAGAGTGATTCCTCCCACTTTATTCTACTCTTTCATCATTGACTATTCTAGTTCCTTCGTCATAGAAATTTTGGAATAAGGGTTTCTGTAGCTACAAATAATCTTGCTAGAATTTTTATTGGAATTGTATTAAACTTCTATGTCATTTAGGAGGAAATTGATATCCTTATTATGTCAATTCTTTTAATCTATGAGCACAGTATGCTTCTTCTTTTTTTAGATATTCTTTGATTTTTTTCATTAGTGTTTTATAGTTTTCAGCACAGAAGTCCCGTATATATTTTATTAGGTTTATACTTAATGATGCCATTTTTGAAGTGATCATAAATGAGATTATATATATATTATATATATATATATATATATATTTTTTTTTTTTTTTTTGAGACAATGTCTTACTCTGTCACCCAGGCTGGAGTGCAGTGGTGTGATCTCAGCTCACTGCAACCTCTGACTCCTGGGTTCAAGTGATTCTCCTGCCTCAACCTCTTGAATAGCTGGGATTACAGGTGAGCGCCACCACTCCTGGCTAATTTTTGTATTTTTAATAGAGATGGGGTTTCACCATGTTGGCCAGGCTGGTCTCAAACGCCTGACCTTGTGATCCGCCCGCCTCGGCCTCCCAAAGTGCTGGGATTACAGGCTTGAGCCACCGCATCCGGCCCAATGAGATTATATTTTAACTTTTGATGTCCACATGTTCATTTTTAGCGTGCAAAATAAAATTGATTTTTTTGCTAATCTTGTATCTTGTGACTTATGGCTAAACTCACTTATCCTAGGGAAATTTTGGAGATTCCTTGGGATTTTCTATACACCATCATCTCATCTCAAATAAGGACAGTCTTATTTCTTCCTTTTTTTTTTTTTTTTTTTTTTTTAATTTTTTGAGATGGAGTCTCATTCGGTTGCCCAGGCTGGAGAGCAGTGGTGTGATCTTGGCTCATTGCAACCTTTGCTTCCTGGGTTCAAGTAATTCTTATGCCTCAGCCTTTCAAGTAGCTGGGATTACAGGCACACACCACCAATGCCCAGCAAAGTTTTATATTTTTAGTAGAGATGGGGTTTCACCATGTTGGCCAGGCTGGTCTCGAACTCCTAACCTCAGGTGATCCACCCACCCTGGCCTCCCAAAGTACTGGAATTACAGGCATGAGCCACCGTGCCCAGCCTATTTCTTTCTTTTTAATGCTTTTTATTGCATATGCCATGAGTGGTGAGAGCTGACATCCTTACCTTATTTCAATCTTAGGGAAAACTATTCAGTCTTTCACCATTAAGCATGATGTTAGTTAGCTGTAGGGTTTTTGTTATAGGTATACTGTATCAAGTTGAAGAAGTTCTCCTCTATATTTCATTTTTTTTAGTTTTTAAAAAATATTATGAATAGATGTCGAATTTTGTCAAATTCTTTTCCCGCATCGATTGATATAATTTTTTTTCTTTAGCCTATTAATATGGTGATTACACTGACTGGTAAATCAGTTCTATTGAAAGAACATTTTTAATATTCAATTCATTATTAGAAATTAGTCATTCTTGCATAATAAACAACCATTTAATCTGGTGATCAAATAAATTGTTGAATGTATAGGAAAAAAATTTAAAAAGGTAGTTAAAGCTGTTGAATCTGATGTAGTGTTGATATGATTATTCAATTCATTATTTAAAATTAGTCATTCTTGCATAATAAACAACCATTTAATCTGGTGATCATATAAATTGTTCAATATATAGGAAAAAATTTAAAAAGATATTTAAAGCCATGGAATCTGATAGAGTGTTGATATGATTATTCAGTTCATTATTAGAAATGAGTCATTCTTGCATAATAAATAACAATTTAATCTGGTGATCAAATAAATTGTTGAATATGTAAGAAAAAATTTTAAAAAGATATTTAAAGCTAAGGAATCTGATATAGTGTTGATATGAGAGAAGAAAGGAAAAAGGAAAGGTGGGGGAGGGGAGGAGAGGACTAAGAAAGGAAAGAAGGAAAGGAAGGAAGGAAAGAAGGAAGGAAGGGAGGAAGCCCTTTAGGAATTCATGGTAGTACACAGTTGATTTAGTTTCTATTTAGCTAACAGCTCCCTGTTATTTCTTCGTTTGTTTGTTTTCTGCTGCCACCTCCCAACTCCTTTTTCTCTGTAAAGCTGGGTATTTCCTTCCTTCAGAATTCCCATAGAAATCAGATGCAGGAGACAAGTGACCATCTGCTTATTTAATGGTGACACATAAAATCGTATGATGTGCAGGTAGAACCATTCTGTTGAAAAATCTAGGCGTCTCCAATTCAGCAGTCTGTTAAATAGACAAGAGTAGAGTAAAATAAAGCAAGATGAACAATGAAGGTGAAATAATGTCATCATGTAAACCTATGCATGGTGGAGAACAGACATTTAAAGCCCATAAGAAAACACTTCAAAAGGCGCCATGGCAATATATTGCTTTTATAGAAAGATGCTATGAGTTGGTGGCAGAAGTGACCAACTGGGAGGGCTTTCTCACTCCATCAGTTTATACCAAATGGAAGAAATAAGACGTGCCCATTGAGATTGATCAGGAAAGCCAGCTGTACTGTGCATCATTTGACCTGCACTGTATAAACTCTTCTGCAGGCAAACGTTGTCTCCCTCCAGCACTGACCTGCCTGACATGTTCAGATTGTATTGCTGCAAGAGGTAGAGAAAGAAATATAGACCCACAGACTCATTTGGGAGCAACTAAAGCTCAAATTTAGTGTAATATAAATAAATACTATAGGAATGGAAAGCAAGATGAATTATCATTATTATCCAGTATTTTTATGGCACTTTATATTTTGCAAATGGCTTCACAATCCCATATAATGAATCTGCGGGGGGCTAGTGGATGCAAATGTTGCAGACTACAAGGAATAGCAGTTAGCACATCCATTCATTGTGTTTTGCTTATGTTTTTATTGTCTGATTTGTTTACATGAGCTAACCACTCTTCCTTTCTTTATAGTGATTTTTTGAAACTTTGGGTAATTAATAAATAATTTTATTAGATACATTTATATGTATTTGGTTTAAATTTCCAGATGTGAGCCTAACTTTATCTGAATATACAACTGCATAGAATGCAAGCATGAGAACTGGGTTAAACTAAGAATATTTGTATTCTTCATAAAACAACCGACATGAACTTCATGATTGTGCTTCTTATTCCTCCATCCCCTTTCCTTCTTAGTTAAGCACTGGATGCACTGCAGCAGTGTATTTTAAAGGTCTTATGTGTATTGGCCATCTGTCCAGTTTACTACAAAGTAGCTCCACTTTGAAGCTTCCTGCCCTACTGTTCCTATGAACTCACCTGTATTTGTCAGCACATGTACTTTGGCTTTTTGTATAGACCAGGTATGCCCCTCTGTCCTTCCCTGTTAAAGACTGTCTAGTTTATTAAGCACCTAATGTTGGAGAAATGGTTTCCCATGGTTCTATTACTCTAGTTCTTATTGATTATCTCTCCATAAACCAGATCAAGGTCTTAATCCTCACATAAGTGGAATTCAGAACTTTCTAGAGATTTATTTAATACCAAATTGATGGCTGATTTATGAGTAATGTGAATGGTCTCTCCAATCTACCTTTTCATCAGAGTTTTACAAGCATGTATATATGCACGTTATCTCCTCCTTTTCCAATGAGATAATTGACAGGTTAGAGCCAGCACATAGTAGGCCCTCCATCACTCTATGCTCACCAATGAAAGAAGCCCCTATGGGATCCTTCTATGAAGTGGAGGTTGTGAAAGCATTACCCTCAAGATTAAAACCTAGTGTAGACAATGTGACATATAATTGTGTGACCTCAAAAATATATTTGATCCAATTCTAGTAGCTGCAGAACAGGAAAAAAGAGAAGTCTAAAGTGAGTCATGAGAGAAAAGTTCAAAATCCCAAAGTTTAATTTGTTCACAGCTGTTTTACTGTCAAAGGCAGAAAGAAATTCAACAGTGCATTTGTTGGAAAGAACCACATTTTACTCTGATTAAGAATATGCTGAGACTTGCTTTTTAGGTCAACTTTATAATTGTACCACACATCAGTTTTTAAATAACTGGAAAAATGTTCTGTACTTTTAAATTATTCTTTTGGGCGGGGGGCGGTCAGAAGTTTAAGGCAGATGTTTTAAATTAAAGTTAGTGTTTTATAGGGAATATAGTTGTATTTCTGAATATTGAAAGATCTATGTAAAGATGGTGTCATAAGGAAAGAAAAAAGCTTGTTCTTCATTTAGTAAGCCACAAACTTGGAGCCGCTCTATCCAAACTTCAAAATCCTAAGCCTTTTTAATAAAAATATTGGAAGAGGCCAGGCACGGTGGCTCATGCCTGTAATCCCAGCGCTTTGGGAGGCCGAGGCGGGTGGATCACGAGGTGTGGAGATTGAGATCATCCTGGCTAACACGATGAAACCCAGTCTCTAATAAAAATACAGAAAATTAGCCGGGCATGGTAGCATGCGCCTGTAATCCCAGGTACTGGGGAGGCTGAGGCAGGATGATTGCTTGAACCTGAGAGGCAGAGGTTGCAGTGAGCCGAGATCGCGCCATTGCACTCCAGCCTGGGCGACAGAGTGAGACTCTGTCTCAAAAAAAAAAAAAAAATTTTGGAAGAAAAATATTGTTTGTAATCAGCAAGATCACTAATCTTATGCTGATTTTTAATTATATCAAGAGCTTTTAATTTTGATTTGATAAAGTACATTTCTTTAAAAAAGAGAAAATTGATTACATAATTAAAAATTTAACCTGGTTGCAGTTAAAGGAAGACAAAATGGTCTAACATTATGTCTAAGAAAAACAGTCGAATATATTTCTCTTACCTTTAGCTTATTCTAAGATGAAGGAAAATAAGGAAAAGTAATTGAAATGTCAGGCTCCAGAGTGATTATTCAAGTGGACAAAAACCTTTACTTGCTTTAAACTCAAGAGGGAACTGCTCAAGTAATAGAGATATAAGAATGTAGGATGATGACTGACATGCAGCCAAAGGTGGAGGCAGAAGAAAACAGAGAGGGATTATTATTATTTTTAAAATTTCAGAGAATGCATCTTCCCACTCTTGAACATTTTCCAGCTTGGGCCAACTGTATGTATCCATTGAGGTCTTGTTTAAGACATTCAGAAGAAAATTAAGTTATGGAAGCTTCCAATCTCCTTTTTCTCAGTGATTTTTACCCCTACTAGTATCCTCAGAAGCCTCTACCATGCTCTGGGCTTTCTGCTATTAATATCATCTGCCAGAAAATTAAGGTGACACTTTTTTTGTGTGGGAAATTAACATTTTGATAGAGACATTTAAAAAATGTTCACATTTGTTAAAATAACATTGACACATCTTTTTAAAGAAAAAAAAAATCAAAATCATCCACATTCTCAGTATCAAAATTCAACTGTTGTCCTTTCTTTCTAGCCCTTCTTGTTATAGTGTTATCTGAACAAAGAAGTAATTGTGAGGTCTACTTATTATTTTTTAATAGATAGGTCTTACTCTGTTGCTCAGGCTGGGGAGTACGGTGGTGCAATCATAGCTCGCTGCAGTATCTAACTCTTAGTCTCAATCAATCCTCCTGCCTCAGCCTCCCAAGTAGCTGGGACTCAGGCACACGCCACCATGCCTGGCTATTTTTTAATTTTTATTTTTTAGTTTCTGTAGAGAAGGTGTCTTGCTATGTTGCCCAGGCTGGCATCAAACTCCTGGGCTCAAACGATCTTCCAGCCTCCACCTCCAAATGTGCTGGGATTACAGGCATGAGCCACCATGCCCAGCCTGAGGTTTATTTTTGAATGTAGCATTATTATGTAAATGTCTCCCATATTGTCACATCCTTCATAACTTTGTTTTGTCTTGACGCACTAATCCATCCATTTAATGTCTATAATCTATTAACTGTTTCCTTGTTTAGAGACATTTAACTTGTTTAAATTTTTTTTTTTTTATTGTTTTTTTTTTTTTTTTTTTTTTTTTTT
>NC_045453.1:46762954-46776982 GCF_002776525.5 Piliocolobus tephrosceles | reverse complement strand
TTTTTTTTTTTTGAGACACAGTCTCACTCTATCGCCAAGGCTGGAGTACAGTGGCGTGATCTTGGCTCACTGCAACCTCCCCCTCTTGGGTTCAAGTGATTCTCCTGCCACAGCCTCCTGAGTAGCTGGGACTACAGGCGCGTGCCACGACTCCCGGCTAATTTTTGCATTTTTTGTAGAGACGGGGTTTCACCATCTTGGCCAGGGTGGTCTCAAACTCCTGACCTCGTGATCCACTGCCTCGGCCTCCCAAAGTGCTGGGATTACAGGCGTGAGCCACCGTGCCCGGCCCCCAAAATTACTGATTTTATCAGAAACAGTTTCTACTCATTTTTTTCTTTTGAATTATTTAATTGTAATAAATTCTTGGGAGAATCACAGCATTATGAGTATTATTCATTTTTGCCATATTATTTTCTTCAGTGGTATCAATTTGCAGCACTACTAGGTGTTCATTAACATAAGTATCTTTAGATAAACAGATTTTCAAACACCTTCGCAGCAAAGCCCGAGGAGCCAATGTACACTTCAAAGATTTCTACCAAGAAAAAAGAAATTCAGGATATTTTAAGTATAGAAGGGTTTTAATTTTGTTTTTTCTAATTCTATTTTCTCCTAAGAAAGCCCTGATTATAAAATTATAAGAGCAATTTTTTTTGTTTTGTTTTGTTTTTAAACAATATATATTGTGGACCTGAGGAATTTGACATTTCCTTTTGTCCACAAAGAAATTATATCATTTGTTATTTTTAATCTTCTGCATTAAAAATACTACATGTATATGTTAGAAGCAATTTCAGTATTTTTTGTCATAATTGCAATGAGAAGGTAAATACCTTTTTAAACTATATTTTATATATGTTTTCAATTTTAGAGGTCTCGCAGTTTTTCTAAAATGTGCTATTAGAAGTGAAGGGAGCACTTTTGTCCTCATTTGTTTCCACAGTATTTTTTCAACCTAAGGTTTCCTTTCAGCCAGAGGACCATAAAACACATTTCTCAAAATATATTGTAGGGAACACTAGTATCTTGAAAAGAAATTGTCATGTGGAAAAGAAAAAGATCCAATAAAACTATAAAATGCATTCATAAACCCACTGGTTCTGAAAATGTGGTTGCTGGAACGTCAGAATCCGCATCCTTTGGGTACTTCTTGGGAATGCAGAGTCTCAGGCCCGCCCCCCGCCTACTGAGTAAGAACACTGCAGAGGCAGAGCCAGCAATTGGTGTTCTTTAACGACCCTCCAAGTAGTTATGCTTTTTCTAAGTAATTTATAAGGCCATTGTCTTAAAGAAGTTTCTTAAGGAAGAGAAGAAACACATACTACAACTCAACAAAAACCTCTGAACTTTGTTTGCCCAAAAAGTTGACCAAAGAATATCTATTTTCTCTTCTACCAATCACAAACTTTTTTTTTTCTTTTTCTCCTTTGTGTGTGTGTGTGTGTGTGTGTGAGAGAGAGAGAGAGACGGGGTCTCGCTCTATTGCCCAGGCTGGAGTGCAGTGGCACGATCTTGGCTCACTACAACCCCCGCCTCCCGGGTTCATGAGATTATCGTGCCTCAGCCTCCGGAGTAGCTGGGATTACAGGAGCGCGCCACCATGCCCAGCTAGTTTTTGTATTTTTAGTAGAGAGGGGTTTCCCCTTGTTGGCCAGGCTGGTCCCTAACTCATGACCTCAAGTGATCCACCCTCCTTGTTCTCCCAAAATGCTGGGATTACAGGCGTGAGCCACCAACACACCCAGCCCAATCACAAACATTTCTTTTTTTTTTTTTTTTTTTTTTTAATAGAGATACAGTCTTTGTGTCTAGACTTGCAATTGCAAAAATAGGCTGAAACTGTAGTTGCTAGTTTCAAACTGAGTTGTTAATACCTTTACGTGTGTTCATTAGTGTTTGATATATTTCTTGTGGCTAGACCGTGGGAAGAACTGCTGTCATTTTAGTAGCGGGATACGTCATTGCCTGATGAGTTGATTAATCTTTGTTATTCTGCAGTACTTGTTTGTCATGCATATCTTAGTATATGTGAATAAGGTATATGTCCGGTATGAACTGTGCCATTCATTATAATGGTTCCTGATAGGAGAGATTCTGTTTTCATTGTTTGGTATTTGAGATGATACCATATTTACTCACTAGAGATGAGTAACAATTAAGCATTAATATTTAATAAGTCAATGGATACTAAGTGAGAAAAAATTAGAGCCTTTGGACTAAATATTTATTATTTTACAAGAGCAAATAGCTATGTTATAAATGAGATATAAAAATAATAAAATGGAAAATTGAAAGTAATTATCTTTACATGTGCTGTAAAGTTGCTAGTTGAATTTATTGCCTATTCTTTTTACCAGTTCAAAGGTTAATGGGAAAATACCGTTTTGACAGCAGACTTCTGACTGCTTAATAATAATGATCAAGCTTTGTGCATTTTATTTAAACATCTATAGTCAACATGCTCTATTAGTAGCTCTCTTTATATCTTTTGGCAAAAATAAGATTTTATGGAAAAATGTTATGTTTTATCTCAACAAAAAAGTCTAGTGTATGTTTTATATTTGCATTTCTTACCCTGCATGTTTCAATTACAAAGAAATTCCTTAGTTCAAATGAGCATAAAGTTGTTTGGCAAACTGAGATTACATAGCTACAAAACCCTTGGTAGATGGTATCTATAAATAGAAGTGTCTAACGTGGAAAGTGTTCTGAACAATATAAATGGGCCTTTTTCAAAAAGAAGTGGAGAGGAGGAAAGCCTACAGCGTTGATTTAAAAGACTGTAATTAGAATTAGGTTCCGATAATTAGGTCCCAGTACACTGAGTTCTTTTTCCTCAAACAAACAAAACATAAATGAGTGTAGGATGTCATTTCTACAGGAATGAAAATAGAAATGGAATTTTAAATAAAGATAGTGAAGCAAAATGAGGCATTTTAATTCTTGCACCTGGAATCATTTCATAATGAAATGCAAATTAATTCTAAAAATCTCTGACCTCTGTTTTGCTGATTGCAGCCTAAAATCACTCATCTGGTTTTCAGAAAAAGAGAAAATGCATGCCAAGATGAAACTATTTAGTATATATACCTTGGAATTTTATAATGAAGTTAGATGACTGACTCTGTGGCTAAGTAAGTTTACCTTTCCATTATTAAGAAAGATCGGAAACCAAGAATGGAATACTTGGTATAAATTGGGGATGAAGCCACTATAATTATTTGAAGTCATTCATTGGCTAACAGTTGTGTTCATCCTTCACTAGTGAGCTCTTATGGGATGTGTGCTTATTGTATACTCTTTAGTTCGAAATTTGCAAGAGAAGTAAAACCGGAATCCACTTTTTAGTTCTGAAAAATATAAGTCTGAGCTTCATTAACTAGCATTTATAAAAAAGAAGACATACTCCAATTGACATTTTCACACTGATGTTTAATTTAAATAAGAACCAATATTTCTATGGTGGTGAGCTGGTTGAGAGGTAAAAGACCTTTAAATCTCCTTCTGAAGCTTACTGCCCAATTAAATTTTATTTTCTATATCATTTTATTGACCGATGTTGTCATCAGTTTATCCAACAGAATATAAAAATTGGAATGTCATTAAAAATGTATACTACCAAAAAAACACAGTTGATGCAGTTGAAGAAGTAAATGGCAAATTCACAGATACTCATAAAACAGCTATTGTATAAGACTGAGACTAGAATGAAAATTTTGTATGTAATGAAAATAAGATGTCTTCTTCTTTATTTACACTCACATCCCTTTCTAAAAGGAATTTGAAGCTTTTTACAATAAGACCACCTAGATTTTTTAAACTATGAATAGAGATGAAAAATCAGAACACAAGCAAAAAAGAAGAAAAAAAGCATAAGGTAGGATGTTAACCAAGAGACTCAATGTAACTTATTATGATTTTTATAGTTAGGCTCTGAGCTTCCTGGGAGCAAAAGAAAATGAAACCTATATGTCCATATTGTCTTAAGTTTTAACTGTAAATATAGTGAGGTTTCTGTTAGACTTAATAGTGTGCATACAGACACACATTCAGTACATGTTTGCTGATGCCTTCCATCCACAAGTTACCTGGTTCAATTGTCAATGCCTAAGTCATCTTTAAAAATTGCTCAGTGCTTTTGTAATATTCATAAGTCACTCAAAACAAAACAAACAAAACACTGGCACTTTGTTTTTCTTCATTTTATTTCACCGTTGAACTTGTTAATGTTGGAAACCTGAGCAGAATAGGATAGTTTGATGATTGACTGGGCTCTTAATCACGGCTTGCCTTTCAGTATAAGATATTAAAGTAGTGGTTTTCAAATCTTGTAGCCCTAGTATCATCTTAGAGGTTTCAGAGACAATTTCCAGAATAAGTGGGAAGCCAATTTACCAGGAACAATTTACTCATAACTGCTTTATCCAGAATAAGTTAACTTTTCTCTACTTTACAATGTTAGATTGTATTTTGATTTGCTTTGAAACAAAGTTCTGCTGAAAACAGTTTAATAACCACTTAAACTGGCGGTGAGAAAAGACCACCAACAGTGCTATAGTAAAAGGAGCTGATAGATGACCCTCGCGGGTGAGGTTTGTGAAACCTCTAACAAGGGAATCCTAAGTATGGATGGATAGTTTTTATAATGTTAGCAACCCTCTAAAATTGTAAGAAAATGCTACATATTTTACATGCAGCCAATCTAGGGGGATAGCCAAGGGTTTTCTTTGGTTCTTGTATTATCATCAAATTTTAGAAATGGATAAATATTTTTTAAAGAGCACCTAGAATGAATTTATTGAATAGTAAATAAAAGAAATAAAACATAATAGGAAACATTGAAATCCCTTTTTTAAAACCCTCCCAGACATATTTCTCTTGTTCTCTTCTCAAACACAACTATTCTTTTTTGGTATGTATAATTCCTGTCTGTTTTTATGCTTTTACTACATATGTAGAGTCTGCCATTAAAATACATATTGTATTAATTGGGTGTTTATGAAAATTTTCATAAATACTTTACCACAAATGTCATTAACCATCTTGTTTCATCACATATTATTTTATTTTTTTGTGTTAATACATATAGTTTCTAGTTCATTTAATTGCCTGATGAAGTTCTATATTATGAATATGTCACATTTAATCAATTCATTTCATCTCTATGGATAAATACTAAAGTACCTTCCACTCACTCACTAGGTCAAGTAGCGGGACAGGGAATATCTTTGCACACATTTTTAAGAGTCGAACTAGGCTGGAATGTAACTAAAAGTGTACTTGAGGCTCACAGAGTATGCGCATCTCCAATTGTATTCATAAAAGCCAAGTTATTATCCGAGTAGCTGTACTTGTTTACATTCTTCTCAACATTGTGTGAGGGTTCAGGGTTTTTGGCATCCAACAGTGGTACTGTATATTCAGACTTTAATTTTTACAATTGAATGAGTATAAAATAGCATCTCACTGGAGCTTTCAAGTGCATTTCCCTTATTTCTAGTAAGATACTTTCTCACTTACTGTCCGTTGGTTTTCTTTCTGTGAACTGCCTTTATGTTCATTGCTCATTTTTTACCCTAGTAGGTTGATGTCTTTTTCTAGCTACAATATAAGAGTTCCTTACGCATTTGGTATAATAATTATGTGTGTTGCCAAAATACATTCATTCCCAGTCTGGAGCTGCTCTTTTAACTTTGTCCATGGAGACAGATTTTAAAATTATGTTTTAAATTTTATTATGGAAAAAATGTACAGATCTTCTTTATGGTTTCTGCCATTTGTGTCTTCACAAATCCCTCTCAGGCTGGATATGGTAATGCATGTCTGTAATCCCAGTGCTTTGGAAGGTGAAGGTGGGAGAATCACTTGAGGCCACGAGTTAGAGAACAGCCTGGGTAACAAAGCATGACCCCGTCTCTACAAAAAATAAAAAAATTAGCCATATGTGGTAATGCATGCCTATACTCCCAGTTGCTTGGGAGGATGAGGCAGGAGGATTGCTTGAGACCCAGAGATTGAGGCTGCAGTGGACTGTGATCACACCATTGCACTCCAGCGTGCGCCACAGGGGAAGACCCTAAAAAAAATCCTTTTCTATCACAATTTTATAAAATTGTCCTATCAGTCCTATAGATTCTTCTAAAAAGGTTAAAATGTTTCTATACCTGCTTAGCCTATTAACCTCACCTGGCCAGAATTCTTTGATGGGCCATGTTTCTATAAATGTACAACACTATTTCTATGACCTCTTTTTGTTACATTGACTTAACTCTACTCCAGATTTAAACTTTCAGTGACTGTAGTTTTATAACCTTGATGTCTGGAAGGGCAAAATTCCATGTATGTTATTTATTATCATCAAAACTGATTTAAATATTCTTGAGATTTTCTCTTGTAGGTGAATTATAGAATTATTTGCCTTTTTCCTTTTCTCTTTTTCTTTTTAGAGACAGGGTGCTGTTCTGTCACCCAGGCTGAAAGGCAGTGGCACCATCATAGCTCACTGCATTCTGAAACTCCTGGGCTCCAGCAATCCACCAGCCTCAGCCTCCCAAGTAGCTTGGACTACAGGCATGTGTCATTGCACTTAATTAGCATTTTTATTTTTAGTAGCAGTGGGGTCTCGTTTTGTTGCCCAGGATGGTCTCTGACTCCTGGCTTCAAGTGATCCTCCTACCTTGGCCTCTCAGAGTGCTGGGATTACAGACGTGAGCCACTGCACCCAGCTTTTTTTTGGCATGTTTCAAGAAGAAACTTTTTGGATTTTTATTGAAATGCCATTGAATTTATAGATTAATTTGATGATAATTGATAATTTTTGAAATTGAGTCCTCCAATCCATGAACATTGTATATTTATATTTTGACATTTTTTGTAAATATTTACAGTACTTTTCCTTGTAGCTTGTAACATTTTCATCTTTTACATTCATGTGTTGTAACTTCATTTTGCCATGTCTGAATTTTCATTTGTTTATCTTATTTCAGTGTTTATTCTTTTGTTTATTTGTTTATTGTTTGTTTGTTTTCCCTCTAATATGAGAATTCATGTCTTTTGTCAGCTCTGGAAAATGCACATTGTTGCCTTTATCTCATTCTCTTTATTCTCATTATTTTTGAAACTCATGGAAGACTCTTGATATACATAAAATCTTGCAAAAGATTCAGAGGGAAATATGTGTATATTTCTATATATATATATGCACACACTTATATGTATACACACATACATACACACATATAAGTGATTATATCATTTATATGTGTATATAATCACTTATGTGATTATAATACAATCCCTTATATGTAATCACATATATACATATATAATTATACTTATATATATTTGTTATCACTTATATGATTATATAAGTCACTTATATGATTATATCACTTATATGTATATGTAATCACTTATATGTATGCATGTGTATATATAGTCTTACATGGTCCCGAAATTCTCTTTTCTATTTTTCAACTACACCAAGCCCACTTTCAACCAGAATAATGCTATTTATATCTTTACATGTTTACCTTCCACATAAGATTCATTTGAAGAAGAGAACACAGCTTTCCTTGGTGCCAGCTTACCCTGAGTGTATGTGTTCTTCTGTCATATAGTTATGTTTTAAGATTGTACAGACAGTTGATATAACCGATCTTTGGAAACTCTATTCTGAAAGAATAGACTACCACTATTCCTGAGCGAGAAAGAGATGTTTTCAATTTCATTTCCTGAACCTTCCCACTCTCCCGTGTTACACAAACTTAAACATATGTACATACATCATTGCCTTTATAACTATCAGAGATAAGAGTCGGAGAACTGGCTAGGATGCTCATTAATCATGGTTGCTGGTAATAATAAAGGGAAAATCCTTAAAAGTTATGTTGTTTGCCTTGCGGGTGTTAGTCACATAAAATTCATGGCTTTGCCCTAAACCAGTGCACAATGAAGACCAGACACTTGCTGATCATGAGGATGGATTGCTCTGGCATTAGTGCTTCCCGACTTAAAAGAGGGGCTAATTTGTTCAGAAAATGGGCTGGCATTGGATGAGCTTTCATTATTTCCTGCCTCTACTTTTGTACTCTTGCATTTTGCAAAGTATTGCCAGTCTTTACTTCTATAATTCAAGTAAATGTTTCAACTGTCTATATAAATCATTCCTCTTGATGCAACCAAATTATTTAACTCAGAAAGTCCATCCATCAAGTGCTTCATAATTTATCATTATTTTAAAGTCTATTGGTCTACTCAATAGCATAACACTTACTGACATAATAAAGTCATGTGGATTATAGATAAACCTGTGAGATACCTGGAACTTGGAACTATCATCCCTATATAGGGTCAAATAATCCACTATTGATTTGGAACAACAAGGTGAAGAAAATTAAGCCTCCCCAATTCCAGCTAGTATTTTAATTGAAAGAGCTCCAAGAAAGACTCAGGTGCTGTAATTGTGCAGTAATTTGGTATGGCAGCTTCTAATTATGAAGCAAGAATAAGAACAACCTTGGGAAAAATCTCAGTATGCCAAGATTCACCCATTGCAGAAGCAGAATCTGAGCCAAACAGTAATTTGTGAGGTTATTAAAATGAGTATTAAAGACTTGGATCAGATACCTCTCAACTTCTTCTGAACTTTGAGTTAACCAGAAGTTGACCAGAGTTAACTTTCTGGAGCTTTTCATTTGTTTCTTTATTTTGTTAAAAGAGAAAAAAATCTGACTTGCATGCTTATTGCATGTTGAGTACTGTGCTGGGCATTTTATACATTTTATACATTTTAGCTCATTGAATTTAATTCTCATAACCCTGTGAGGCTAGTTTTAGGCCCTTTTTACAGATAATAAAATTGTGTTTCAGAGACGTGAGCAAATTTCTCAAGGTTATCCAGCTAATCACTATTCAAACCCAGGTCTGTCTTTTTCCAACGCCTGTTTACCTCCCTCTACAACAACAGTAATGAATGCATCGACATATGTTCAATTCAAGGCTAGCTCAGTGCTCCTTAAGCATTATCTAGTTTAACTGGAAACTTTTTTGAGGCCATAAGGTCCATGTTTACCAAATGATTCAGGCATATCTAGCCATCCTTGAGAACTTGTCAGAGTGGGTTAAGAGACAGGCAATATTGTTAATAGTTGTTATTAATACTTGCTTCAGTATTCTCCACTTTGTATTTGTGACAATTTTGGATTGGTAGGTGATGAATAGAAGACAGAGTTACAGAATATTAGATAATTTTATGACTCTTTGGATGCTTAAGAGCCTAGAAAAGTATATAAATGTCAGCAGTGCAAGGAGAAGGAAGCAGGTTGGATGGGGAGAGAGGCTGGACCCTTCAATTGGTCAGGAGATGGTTGGATATCCTGAGATGGGGAAGAAGGACAGACATCAGTATCTCTGCATTGACTCACTGGGTCAGTGCAGAGCTGCCTAAAATTGTATTTATTGCTGGAAAATAAAAGTGAAGAGATAGTAATCAAAACAGATTTTTATATGCCTTATTGCCAGAAGTGAGTATTATAGATAATGCCACTAATTTCAGTAAAGGCAGTCTTATTCCATATTGTTATCTTCCTACTACCACTGGGTCTGTGAGAAAACACTAAGCCACTAGCATTGTCTAATTTGCTGCTACAAAATTACTTCTAGCAGAAAGTGAGAGATTAGGGGATTAGAAAATGTTAATACTAGATAAGATTTTTGAAACCATTCCTATTTTACAGATGAAGAAATTCATAAACTTGAGAAATGAATTAACTAGTCCAAATCAGACAACTAGTTACCCATAAGACTAAGACAAAAATTCAAACGATCTGACTTCCAACTCAGTGATACACTCACAATATCATGCCAACTTCTATTTTTATTTTAATGTTCTATTCTTATTTATTTATTTATTTATTTATTTATTTATTTATTTATTTATTTATTGAGATGGAATCTCGCTCTGCCGCCCAGGCTGGAGTGCAGTGGCGCGATCTCCGCTCACCGTAAGCTCCGCCTCCCGGGTTCACCCCATTCTCCTGTCTCAGCAGCCGGAGTAGCTGGGACTACAGGCGCCCGCCACCGCGCCCAGCTAATTTTTTGTATTTTTAGTAGAGAGGGTTTCACCGTGTTAGTCAGGATGGTCTCGATCTCCTGACCTCGTGATCCGCCCGCTTCGGCGTCCCAAAGTGCTGGGATTACAGGCATGAGCCACCGGGCCCGGCCTCTATTCTTATTTTTAATGTTCATTTCTTTAAGTGTGTTACATTTGAACAATGAAAAATTCACTTCTATTAGAAAACAGTTACATTTTGCTACTCACTGGTCTCCACAGGGGGAAAAAAAGGAAGACTGTGATAAAAAGAAAAAGAGGAAAGAGAAGGAATATAAAGGACAAAAACAAAAAGATTATTTTGCTGCATTTTTAGCTATTTAACCTCAGATAAAATTGAGAACTGAAATCTGAAAACCGTTAAACTCATGACTTACTTTTATTACGGAGGAATTTGTGTTTTTCATTTATCTTTCAGCTCTCAAGTACTCCTTGTGTGAATTCGAACATTCATTCCATTTTAAAAATTCACAAGAAATGCCCAAAGTCTAACATGTTTCCAGATTGGGAATATTTTCACTAATACAGTACTTTGTCCTCCTGGGTAAATAAAGAAGCTCTCTGATTACTGGTCTGAAACTTAGAGAATAAGAAATGGTTTTCACGTAATTGATTCATATACATGGGAATGAATGCCTTTGCAAAGCAGTTATTTCTATGCCTGACCTACAGAGAAGTCTGTAGTGAGCCATGCATGTGGTGTCATTAGTCACTGATGATGACAACGAGAACAGGAAAATTGGAGTGGCAGGATAATCATTCTCAGCAAACTAACACAAGAACAGAAAACCAAACACCGCATGTTCTCACTTACAAGTGGGAGTTGAACAATGAGAACACATGGACACAGGGAGGGAAACATCACACACTGGGGCCTGTTGAGGTGTAGGGGCCTGGGGGAGAGTTAGCATTAGGAGAAATACCTAATTAGATGACAGGTTGATGGGTGCAGCAAACCACCATGGCACGTGTATACCTATGTAACAAACCTGCACGTTCTGCATATGTATCCCAGAACTTAAACTATAAGAAAAAAGAAAAAAGAAGAAGAAGAAGGAGAAGGAGAAGGAGAAAGAGAAGGAGAAGAAGAAGAAAGAGAGAGAGAGAATGGAACCCATAAAAGTCCTAGAAAAAAGCATGGCGCCAGGGGGATTCGTTTTCAACCTTGGTATGAGAAAGCCTTTCTAACTATAACTCAAAATCTAGAAGCAATAAAATAAAAAAATTAAAAAAGAAGAAAGAAAGAAGGAAAGATGGGTAGTAGATAGACCCATTAGAGGGCAGCGTCAGTAATCCAGGCATGAGGAGAGGATACTGTGCTGGAATGATGGGGGAAGAGAAAGGTAGGGGCACATGCTAGAGAGACTTTAAAGGAAAAATTGAGATGTATGAGTGATTGAATGTATTGGAGTTAAGATACTGACAATTATAATAATGTACCTTGCATTTATATGTTATGTTATGCATTTATTTGTGCTTCAATAAAGTCTATCATATCATTGATCAAAAGTACTATATACTCTTCTTTGTTTTGAGAGGATAATTTATTTCAGGAAGAAGAAATAAATTGCACAAGGAAAGTTCTTCTAAGTCAATAGCTTATTTACCACCAAGATTAATGACACACAATCACTTTAACAGTTAAAAAGTATATATGATTTTTATATATGTGAAACTGTAGTGCAAATCAAACCCAAACAGAATAGTAAAAACATAAATTTTTTTTCACCCTTAAATGATGCATGTGATTATCTGGAGTATAAACTGGAAGACTACCAGTACTCAGAAAGAGAATTCAGTGCAACGCATGCCGTATTTTATAAAACTGCAAAGATGACTGCATGGTGACTCTCCTTTCATGGTGCTTAGCTGCCACTGAGGCATGTGAATTCTAAATTGGTCTTCATAAATGTGAAGAAATGCCTGGAAGTCAAAGGAAAGCATCAAAGGAAACCCCTTATACATTCTGAATTCTCATATTGGTTATATAACCAATTCTCTGATTGGTTATATCAAGACGTATTACTATATATGAATGTATTACAAATAGTTATTGTAACACATTGTTACAATAGTTATTGTTATTGGTTATATCAAGAGGTATGACTATATATGAATGTGTTACAAATAAGCTATAGTCGCTATAATGTTTATGAATTACACAATTCCTAAGGGTTACGTAATCTTCATGAAGCGGATTGCATCTTCTCGTGAGGTGGATAGCATCTTTATGTATCTCTGACTTTTCCACTGGGCTTCAAATGCATATTAAAGAACATTCTATAAAATTACCAGTATTCTATCATTTTTGGTCTACAAAAATGTCAGTTTCACATAGTTTGACTTAATATTTGCCACTCTCAACTTGTCATTTCCACTTGGCATAGTCTTGGCATTATGTAGGCATACAAAAATCCAGGTTTTTTTTTTTTTTTTTTTTTTTTTTTCCACTGAAACCTGTTCCAACCGCAGGTGGTCCACAGCTGTCCACATTTCAGCAAATGATATGATACTATCATTCACTGGATGGCTCACATTTCAAACCTGGGCATCATTCTCATTTCTTTTCTCCTAAAACTCACATTCAATTCATTTGCAATTGCTTTCATCTTTGCCTGAAAAATATATGTCTAATTTGTCCGCTCCTCTCTGTCTCCACTATCAGCATCCTAGTTTGTCATTGTCTTCTGATTGAATTTATGTAAGAGAATCCTAGCTAGTCACTTAGCTTTCCACTCTTGCCTTCCTCTAACTCAATCTCTAAACAAGCACATGAAGAATATTTAAGAATGTAAATTAGATTATGTCACTCCCACGCTTTAAACACTCCAAGAGCATCCCATGACACATAGAATAAAGTCCAAACTACCTATAGTAGTTACAAGGCTCTGCATATTGTGAACCTGTCTTAACTTCCTGATTTCTTCTCCTACTCCAGGATTCACCATACTCAGTACATTGGAAATGAGATCTTGGGTCTCTTGGGTCCTCTTGGGTCCTCTGTTGTTCCCTTTTCCTGAAAACTCCTCTATACCTTCACATAATTGGCTCCTTCCTGTAAATCAGGTCTCAGCTTGAATGACATGTCTTTAGAGAGATCTTCTCTGACAACATATTCTAAATAGTCACCCCCATCTGTCATTCTTTATCATACCATCATTTTAAAAAACCCTCAGCACAGCGCTTATCACGATCTGAGTGATAGATGTCTTATTCATCTATTTTTGTAGCAGGATGTTAGAATGAAAGTTTTAGTTGGGAAATATTATTTTACAAAGTGAACAAGAGGAAAGAAGCTTTCAAAGTAGGACTAGGGAGTCATGTGGTTGACTGTAAAAGTTCCTCATCCACAAAGAGGAAATAAAAGAATCAGAAAAATGAAGATTAGGAGATAACTTAGGGAAAATTTTTTTTCAGGTAGCCATTGGAGTTCCATTATTTAACAAATTGAATGATATAAAGTTATAATCAATGTTATATTAAAACAAAGATAATAAATATGCAAAACTAATCACTTCTTAAGTATCTTGTTATGTTTTGTTATTATCTATGCTCTTGAGGTGACCTAAGTCAACTGGTAGGAAGATTACATACATAGTGATGTATTACTTACTGCATATCTTCCCAACTCTGTTTTCGGTAACATTACATTGTGCATGAAATTAGCCATGATGGAACTGCTTACATCAAGAAATTAGCAAACTCTATAGATTAAGGTTTGATTTATTGTTTGTTAATAATTTCTTTTTTTTTTTTTATTATACTTTAAGTTCTAGGGTACATGTGCATAACGTGCAGGTTACATATGTATACATGTGCCATGTTGGTGTGCTGCACCCATCAACTCGTCAGCACCCATCAATTCATCATTTATATCAGGTATAACTCCCCAATGCAATCCCTCCCCCCTCCCC